>NW_023270268.1:57087526-57376500 GCF_011800145.1 Mirounga leonina
TCTTCTTCTTCTTCTTCTTCTTCTTCTTCTTCTTCTTCTTCTTCTTCCTCCTCCTCCTCCTCTTCTTTTCTTCTTTCTTCTTCTTCTTCTTCTTCTTCTTCTTCTTCTCTTTCCTCTTCTTCTTCTTCTTCTTCTTCTTCTTCTTCTTCTTCTTCTTCTTCTTCTTCTTCTTCTTCTTCTCCTCCTCCTCCTCCTCCTCCTTCTTCTTCTGAGAGAGAGAGAATTAGTGGGGAAGACCAGAGGAAGAGGAAGAGAGAGAACCTTAAGGAGGTCCCATGTCCAGTGAGGAGCCAGATGCGAGGCTCAGTCTCACAAACCTGAGATCGTGACCTTAGCCAAAATCAAGAGTCAGATGCATGACTGACTGAGCCACGCAGGTGCCCAAGAAATAGCTTCTTATCTTTGTATCCACCCCATGAACATGTCTCCACAGAGCCCGGTGTGGTTCTTTAAAGATTGTTAAATCTATCCATATTGGTTTCTCTGTCATCTTACACTTGCTCATTTCTATTCATCTACACTAGCTTTCTCAGTGTTTCCAGAAATATTAACCATCCACCCATCTCAGGGCCATGGGCACTTGTTCTCCCCTTTGTTCAAACTTTTTTTTTCCCCTGGTTATCAAAAGAGTTTAAACTCCATCTTCATTCTGCTCTTTGTTCAATTTCACTTTTTAAAAGATGAAATCCATGGTGTCACTACTTGCCCTGCAGTATTATAACTATTAATGTATGTATGTATGTATGTATGTATATATCTATTTATCCAATCTATCTTTACTTCATTATTTCTTCCACTACTAGAATATAATATCCAAAAAACAAAGGAGTGTGTCAGCTTTATTCAGTGGGATATCCACAGTCCTTGAACAGTGTCTGGAATATAGAAAGCATATAAATAGTTTGGAATAACTGTTTCATGAATGACATGCAAATCAAAATCTCAATGTGATTTTATGGAACTTGAAAAATTGTAAAATTGTTATGAAAAGGTTAATGAGTAAAATATTAAAACAATCTCAGAAAAAAATGAATAAGTTCTGAACATATAATTCACAAACAAATACATGGAATAATGAATAAGCCAATAAAAGGGGATGATTAACATCATCACCCATTTAAGTTAAAAGCACAATGAGATGCCACTACACATCCACTGGAATAACTAAAATAAAAATACTGATAATATCAAATATTTGCAAGAACTTTTTCCCATTTTTTAAATTTTATTTTATTATGTTATGTTAATCACCATACATTATTACATCATTACTTTTTGATGTAGTGATCCATGATTCATCGTTTGCATATAACACCCAGTGCTCCATTCAATACATGCCCTCCCCAATACCTATCATCAGGCTAACCCATTCCCCCACGCCTCTCCCCTCTAGAACCCTCAGTTTGTTTCCCAGAGTCCATAGTCTCTCATGGTTCGTCTCCCCCTCCAATTTCTGCCCCCTTTATTTTTCCCTTCCTACTATCTTCTTTTTTTTTTTTTTATAACATATAATGTATTATTTGTTTCAGAGGTACAGGTCTGTGATTCAACAGTCCCACACAATTCACAGTGCTCACCATAGCACATACCCTCCCCCATGTCTATCACCCAGCCACCCCATCCCTCCGACCCCCTACCACTCCAGCAACCCTCAGTTTGTTTCCTGAGAGTAAGAATTTTTTTAATTAACTAATTTATTTTTTATTATGTTAATCGCCATACATTACATCATTAGTTTTTGATGTAGTGTCCCATGATTCATTGTTTGTGTATATCACCCAGTGCTCCATGCAGTACGTGCCCTCTTTAATACCCATTACCAGGCTAAACCATCCCCCCACCCCCCTCCCCTCTGAAACCCTCAATTTGTTTCTCAGAGTCCATAGTCTCTCATGGTTCATCTCCCCCTCCAATTCCCCTCCTTCATTTTTCCCTTCCTGCTATCTTCTTTTTCTTTTTTTTTAATGTATAATCTATTATTTGTTTATGTGGTATATATGTGTATATATACACATGGAATATTATGCAGCCATCAAAAGGAATGAGATCTTGACATTTGCAACAACGTGGTTGGAACTGGAGAGTATTATGCTGAGCAAAATAAGTCAATCAGAGAAAGACATGTATCATATGACCTCACTGATATGAGGAATTCTTAATCTCAGGAAACAAACTGAGGGTTGTTGGAGTGGTGGAGAGAGATTAAGAATTTTTTTTTTTTAAAGATTTTATTTATTTATTTGAGACAGAGAGAATGAGAGAGACAGAGAGCACACAAGAGGGGGGAGGGTCAGAGGGAGAAGCAGGCTCCCCGCCGAGCAGGGAGCCTGATGCGGGACTCGATCCCGGGACTCCAGGATCATGACCTGAGCCGAAGGCAGTCGCTTAACCAACTGAGCCACCCAGGCGCCCCGAGAGATTAAGAATTTTAAAAGCAAATGAAACTCCTTTACTTGGTTGGTTGGCAGATAAATTTGTATAATCACTTTGGAAAATTGTTTGATGGTTTTCTATAAAGTTAAATACTCACTCATGTTTTCAACTCTTAAGCATTTATCTAAAAGAAATGATGACACATGTTTACAGCTCTAAAACAAAAAATTTATACACAAATATCTATAACATTTATACTCAAAATGGCCAGAAACTAGAAACAACCCAAATGCCTCTCAATAGGTGGAGGGATAAAAATATTGTGCTATATCCATAAAATGTATATCTACTGAGCAATAAAAATAAAGGAACTCACGATGCATGCAACAATATGGATGGATCTCAAAAGCTTTATGCTAAGTAAAAAAAAGCCAGACACAAAAGACATCATGACTCCATCTATAGGAAATTCTAAAACAGGCAGAACTAATCTACAATGACAGAAACACATTAAGGTAGTGTGGGACCGGAAGTAGGGGAGATTGACTGCAAAGGGGGAACACCAGAACATTTAAAGGTGATGGAAATGCTTTGATCTTGGGGCACCTGGGTGGCTCAGTCGGTTAAGCATCTGCCTTTGGCTCAGGTCATGATCCTGGTCCCAGGATCGAGTCCCGCATCCGGCTTCCTGCTCAGCAGGGAGTTTCATTCTCCCTCTGATCCTCCCCTCTCTCATGCTTTCCCTCTCTCACATTTTCTCTCTCAAATAAATGAATAAAATCTTAAAAAAAAAAAAAGAAAATGCTTTGATCTTGATTGTGGTTGTTCATAAACAGACTTCTGCACTGTCAAAACACCTCAATCTGTACCAAAAAGTTGGCATTTTATTACATAAAATTATACCTGAGCAAAGTAATTTAAAAAAAAATAAATGTACATAAAAGGTAAAATTTTGATAAAATAAAAGACACTTTATTTTAGAGATCCATTCAATTGTATTTTTTATTAAATTTTCTATTTTTAACCAAATTCTTCACCATGAAATTTGTAGCAGATAACCTTCATCAGATTATGTAAATATAACCAAAACCTAACAATGACTATTACAAAGGCAGTGAAAACCAAAGAATGAACCAATCTTGTATTTAGTGGTATTTTTTACAAATATCTTGTTACGGAATGTGAGCCTCAAGCCTGTCCCTTGTGAGCCCATCATTCAAAAGGTGCATTTAATTTAAATACACCTATAGGTATCCTTTCATGACCAGAGAGAACTAGAATCAAAGACATAGATACTATCTACTGAATCTTTGGGATATTTTTCGTATTAATTAATTCATTAATCTTACAGGGAATACTCTGGAAGAAAATTAATATTATACATTTATACATTTCAAACCTCAGAATTTTCCCCCTTTTGTTTTAAGAAAAAAAAAAGACATATAATCAATTGGTGGTAGTTTTGCTTCTCTGCTTCTCAGAGAATATCTTTGTTCAGATTCTCATTTAATAAATAACACTGAGCAACTTTATGAGTAATGCACAGATTAAAACTGAACTATAACTTTTTTAATTGCCATTTGGTATTTAGAGTTGTCAATGACTATTTCTCAATATTTTGTAATCACACTTGTTATTTAAACTTTTGCTAGATTACAATGAAAAAATAGTGTTTTCTTCTACCTGTTTGGTGTGAATTGGTCACATTTAATCCCGCCAATATTTACCGGGCATCTCTGATATGTCACATATTGTTCTAAATACTAAAAACAAAGAAATCAATGAACAAAGTAGGCAAGAGTCTTTAGATTTATGAGGCATATATTCTAATAGTGTAAGATCGATAATGAGAATAACAAAAATAATTAAAGTATACAAAAAATTCAAAGGTGAAAACCTTTCCCTTCTTTACCTTAAATTCATCAACTAATAGAAATTAGTGTTCAATCTGAAAGATCAGTCTGACTGGATCACACATATCCTTAAAGACCCTCAAATAACTCCTTCACATAGGGATTGCTTTCAAACTTAGTCACAAGAAAAATCATTTTAGGAGTTTTTCTTTGATTGTTTTGTTTTGTTTCCAGTTTCCAAAGTTAGAGCCACCAAATGAAAAGTTCTCGAAGGGGCACCCTCTGACATAATAAATCTCTCTAGGGAATTCTGATATAACATCCACAGTCCCCAGTTGAAGAGGACAAAATAGTCTCACATACAAGGTATGCAAAATACTCCATCTTTAGGCCACACGTTTTCCAATTTTTATATAACATTCATTTAAAATCATATAAACTATACTTCCCTCAACATGGTGATGTTTTTTTTATGACACATTACTTTTTCTGGTTCTACATCTTCACTGCCTTGTGAGCCCCCCACCCTCTTTAACCCCAGAAAAAATTATCACACTTAAGACTCACTTCAGAACTCATTTCTTTCAGGAAGACTTCCCCGAAACCTTAGACAGTGCTAAGTCTCCTCGGCTGTGTTTATGTCTGAGTCAAAACCCCATGCCTTGCACCTCAGGTTTGTCCACCTCTTTACAGAAAACTATTCTTCTAAGATAATTATAAAAATACCCCAGACCAATAGTTAAAATTTCAAGGAAAATGGCCCACAATATCAACCTTATACATAGGATTCATTTATTTATTCATTTGGTAAGTCCAGCTAAATGTCCCAGCATGTAAGTTTAAAAAAGCTTGAGTTCGGGGTGCCTGGGTGGCTCAGTTGGTTAAGCAACTGCCTTCGGCTCAGGTCATGATCCTGGAATCCCGGGATCGAGTCCCTCATTGGGCTCCCTGCTCTGCAGGGAGTCTGCTTCTCCCTCTGATCCTCCCCCTCTCATGCTTTCTGTCTCCCATTCTCTCTCTCAGATAAATAAATAAAAAATCTTAAAAAAAAAAAAAAAAAGAGCTTGAGTTCAAGTATATGACCTTCTTTCCAAGTTGAATACATTGGAAGGAATCCAAAGAAAGTTGGGTAAAGATTAACAAAAATGACCCAGCTGTGGTGGGTGAAAGAATGGTACATAAAGGGGTTAATACAACAAAATATGGTTTGCAAAATTCTTGCCATTTGAGGCATTCTGATGGAGTCTATGGTATGGCAATAGGAGAAGCCCAGGTTGCTTGCAGTGTCCCAACTCAGGCAGGCAGCAAGATGTTTGTTCACAGAAGGATCAGAGCAGTGGCTCAGGATTCAGGGAACTGGGAGAGTCTGGCTATCATTAGCAGGGATATGTCAAGTACACGGTATAAGTCAAGAATTCAGAAATATGTTAAAAAAAAAAAGGAAGAAGAAGAAGAATTGGTGTTAGGTAGGTTAGCTGAAACATATAGAACAGGTCTTGTGAGGGGTGAGCCTAATATGTTATTGAAAAGTCTGATCCTTGGTGGAAAGTATGTTCCTTGGGATCACACCATGGACATGGGTCCTTGACAGTAAAGACTTATCACAATGGCTGGCATAATAGTAGGGCTAAATGAGCCAACATATTACTACTAATCCTAATAAGAATTATACGCATCGCAGAATCATGTGTATATACATGAGGGACCTATAAAAAATGGCAAGTGATTTGGGTTGCTGAGAAAGACAAGCATGGATAAAACCAAAGGCATTTAGGCATTTACCCTGGAAATACAACATGCGTAAGACATAATTACTTCTACTCATGGGAGGCAGGTGCATAAAAATAATCAAAATACGGAGTGGAAATTCTATAATAAAGTTATGAATCACCCTGGGAATATGTTTGGGAAGCCATCTAATTGTATAAGGAGCCAAAAGTTTCTGCTGACCAGGAACACAGGCTTAAACTCCCACCATTGAGGTTAGTGTTTGGGGGGCAAACCATTGTGTTTCTTGAATTCCACACTTAAAAATGAAGACATAATAGTTTTATGCAGAGGAACAACATAAAGATCATAAACAGTGATAGACACATGGGTAGGTTTACTAATTATATTTGCTTGTTGTCACCAAACATTAAACAGCACATTTTAGGACTGAAATGAAGTATTGGTTATGGTTGGTGTTGACGAGGGAGTGCAGCTCCCCGGTATTGGCCAGTCCTTCTCAAACTTTAATGTACATATAAATCACCAGGGAATTTATTAAACTATAGATTCCAATGGAGTGGGTCTAGAGTAGAATCTGAGATTCTGCATTCTCAACGGCTTTGAGCTGATGCCAATGCTTCTGTTCCTGGGTCCACATTTGAATACCTAGACAAACAGGACATTTTCACTGAATATCTGCAAGTTGAAAGCAGAAGAAGCTAGCCTCCTCTGAAAGAAAAACATTGGAAAGAGGAAGGTAAAATTTTCCTACATTACAATTTTGACAGAATTAGATTTTGTTGAAGCATCTGAATGTCTCCTACTCTTCAATTAGTTGGATAACTGATAAGAAATAAAAATGCAATGGATATGTCAAGTTAGGTTCAACACTTTCTTATCATGGGGATGGTGCTATTTCTCACTTGTTTGTTTTGTTGTTGTCGTCAACTATGACACAGGCTCCAAATTTAAATCGAACATTCACATTGATTGAAATATCTTACAGAGGGTGCATGGGTGGCTCAGTTGGTTGGGCGTCTGCCTTTGGCTCAAGTCATGATCCCATGGTTCTGGGATCGAGTCCCACACTGGGCTCCCTGTTCAGCAGCGAGTCTGCTTCTCCATCTCCCTCTGCCCTTCCCCCCCAACTTGTGCTCTCTCTCTCTCAAATAAATGAGTAAAATATTTTTTTAAAAAAGGAAATATCTTACAAAACAAAAAAAGAAGAGTACTGAACATCTAACAACTGGGAATTTTCTCATGTGTTTCCTTAACTATCAAATTGTGGGCATTCTTTTGTAAAAGATAAAAATATATGGCTGTTTTAAAGACTGTTTTGTTCTCAACAAGGAGGGAAATCTTGTGATATTGAGATGAAGGTATACATTTTGACACTTGGGTAGAAGACAGTTTGTGAAACTCCGTTGAAGACTGACCATGTAATTTTGTTTTCAAACTCCAAGAACTATTTGTAATAAGTTACTTTGATACCTGGTGAAGGGGAAAAACAAAGCAAAACATAAGGGGCCAAGTCAATTTGGTGGAACTAACTTTTTTCCTATCTAGTAACATACAGCACTAGCTATTAAATTGAAGGAGGGGGCATTGTTTCCTGTGGCGGCACTGAAGAAGCTCTTCAATATTTACATGGAAAAGAGGCTGTTAAAGCCTCTCTGAGGAATTATAAAGTCAACGAAATGTTTATAAGCACTGTAATTTTAGTAATTATATTTTTCACTTGGATATTATGTTCATTTTACTGTAGTAAATATTGCTGTAAATATTTTATATTACAAATATATTGTGTATATGAATGACACTATATCCAATGTAGTCATTTTAGTCCATGTAATTAACTTAATATTAGACAACATTAACATCTGTTTCAGAAAAAGTAGGTAACTTGATATCGATTATCCCTTTTGAAAATGTCTGATGTGAGTATGATAATATATTTATATATCTCTTTATCTTACACAGAACTTGGTTATTTCATATGTGAAATGGGAAAATAAGCATTGACTAAGCTAAGGAAAAAGGGAACATACTGCTGCTGAAATTACATTAAAAAATCATAGTCGTGAAATATATATATTAAATCAAAAGCTAGTTCAAAACACACAGAGAAAGTATATTGCATTCAATTGATAGTCTTACTTTTCTTTTAAGACTTTGTTTTCTGTTATTGGACTGCTTCGTTAGTGGCTATTTATTGACAGCTTCATCTGTTATAGATTCCCACCACATTGAATGTATTTTGATTTAGTGAAAATAGAAACTATGCTATTTATTTTTATTCTTACTCTAGAGCTAATTTTTTAAAAAGCTATCTTATTTACAAGTTAAAATTCATTTTCCTATTTGTGACTACACTGAAAGTGTAATTTATGTGATTAAATTATGTAATGTCAAATACAATATTTACTCATAAAATATGTTTTCTGGTGGTATCACTAGTTATTTTCCCACATATCTAAGAGTATCATGACTTTTTAAATGATAGTTTCACTTTCTTAGCAAATGCATATAACACAGTGAACTCCTCATCATGGTATTTTAGAGAAAATGCACATAATTTCAGTGTGAAGACGATTGTGAGACAATTTTACATGGCTCTCTAACATTTCTGCATGTCTTGTGAACAGAGGTATTGACAATTTTGTGTTGGACTATCTTTCAAGCTTTCAAGAAAATAACCTTGGAAGATAAAGAGTCTCCATCCAGGACAAAGGAAAGATTTGTTTGCTAACCAGTATAATAAAGATGAGGTCTACCTCAGGGTGAAGGTAGATTCCATTTGCTTGGAGCCTCTTTGAAAGATTTGGTGTTTCCTAGGCTCCAGGATTCCTCACTGATGTGAAGCAGCCATGCATGCGACATATACCTTGACCCTTTTCTGTGTCACTTCTGTAGGACTTGGGTGCAAGGAGAATTGATAGAAATGTGAAGTTCATCTGCCCACGCTGCTGTGAGTAATGAAATCCTTTGTCTCTGACCCAGGAGTGTCCTGTTTTCTACCAGCCTACAGGAAACCATGGCAGGTTAACTTGTTAGCTTGAAGGCAGGGTGAAAGCTCATACCTCTCACAGTTCTTGAGAAAGATTCACTTGAAGTATTTTCTCATGGAAATCTCTTCTAACTTCCTTAGCTGTGCTTCCCTAACAAGAGTAATATCACCACTTTCCCTCTCCATGTATTTTGAAACTTCCTCATCAATCTAATTCTAGCCCAATCCACCATACCTGAAAAGTAAATTATTGAGCTTATTTCAAATCATCAAACCATGAATCTTTAGAATCTTTACTTAGGATCATGTTGGCATATTAGCAGTCTTAATATGATGCCACTGAGAATGTAATGCCATAGTGTGCCTGAGAAACTAATTTTTAATTTTATTTGAATTTTGTTAATTTAAACATAAATATAAACAGCAACCCATGGCTATTGGCTATCTATATAAATGTATGTTGTCATACATTGGGACAGTTACAACGATTTGCTATTTTGTTGGGGAAAAACCTACCAAACAAAATCTTTGCAAATCAATTATTCAGGACTGTCCTTTTCTTTCTCCTCCTTCTTACCTATTTACTCATTCATTCCTATTGCTTTGGACACTGAACTATTCCCTCTCATCTCCTTCTCCCTCCTGTTTTTCTCCATCTGGTATCTTGTGATACCCCAGTAAAATGCCCCACACCAAGATACAACTGATTTTGGGATCCAAGAGATCATCACCTTAATTATTTCAGCTCTTTCTTCTGTATGTCATTTATCTTCATATTTCCAAATAATATTTTTATACAATTACTCTTTGATTTTAAAATATATATTTTATTTATTTATTTGACAGAGAGACACAGCAAGAGAGGGAACACAAGCAGGGGGAGTGGGAGAGGGAGAAGCAGGCTTCCAGCCGAGTAGGGAGTCCTATGCAGGGCTTGATCCCAGGACCCTGGGATCATGACCTGAGCCGAAGGCACATGCTTAATGACTGAGCCACCCAGGCACCCCCAATTATTCTTTGATTTTAAGAAAGGCAGACCTTTTCTATGGACTTCCTACTATAAAACATGAAAATTGCCTCTCTTCACTATTACATATACATACAGTTTCTTTAACCCCAAAGAGAAAAACCACAATTTCTTTTAGTAGATTATTTATTTTCTGTATTGTTATAGATATGTAAATAGTATTCAATGGCCAAGCCATGTACCAAAACATGATTACATTTCCTTTCTTACAACTTTGATTTCCTTGGGATAATTATTTTTTTCTTCTTTTCTGTTGCCTTAGTTTTATTGATAACTATCCTTAATTCTTTCCTCAAACACATCAGGTTACCTGGAAGTTCCTCTTTTTTGTTTGCTCAGAGCAATTCCTCTGAGAGAGGTATTCCCTGAGTCAAATATGGAGTGGTTTCTCTCCCTCTCTCTTGACTACATGACATCTTGATGTTTTCCTTCACACCATCATGGGGATTTCTTTATTTTTTAAACATGAAATAGAAACAACTAGTAGAAGTAATAGAAAATACATAAATTCTCTAATATTTTAAAATAATTTCCATATTTTTTTTTCTTACCTGGATCCCATGTTTTGTCTTTTTCCATTTATTCCCTTGCATTTCTGGAGCATGTCATCCAGTAGCTTATTGTGTAAAGACATATGGAAAATAATATTTAATAAACTGTGCATGCTTAAAATTATCTTATTCCACTCACACATTTGTTAATAATATTGCAGATATATGGTTGTAGTTTGACAATAATTTTTTCTCATTATTTTGAAGATACTACTTTTTTATCTGCAACAAAGAAATATTATTGTTGATAAATCTGACTTCTGGTCCTTTCTATGCAATTTTGTTTTGTTTTCGTTTTTCCTCATAGGTGACTCTTATGAACTCTGTATCTCTGGTACACTAATATTTCTTCCTTTTTTTCTTTTTAAATTCATCATGCTTAGTACAGTAGGCCTTTTCAACATGGAAACGAATATCTTTTCAAGTTTCAATGTGGAAACAAGTGAAGAATTTCCATTTCTCATACTTTTGATAATTTTGTCCCTTACAGTTAATCTCTATTTTCTACTGGAACTCTTATTTGATACATTTTAGATTTCTTAGGTTAATTCTTTGCTACTCTTAACTTTTCTCTCCTACTTTCTATTTAACTTTTCCTTTTAATTTTACTTTATGGTCAATCTCAACATTTTTTCTCTAGCTTAGATACTAAGCCATTAATTTTCAAAAGTTTTTGTTTTATTCTGATATGGTTTTGTTAATGGTTACAATATGTCCTTTATTTTCTCTAAGGAATCTATATCTTGTATATCTATATCTCTTTCTATCTATCTATCTATCTATCTATCTATCTATCTATCATCTATCTATCTATCTGTCTATTTATCTATCTATCTATCTATAATCTATCTATACATTTTCTCCTGCTTCTTACCTCTATTTTTCTTCTAATTCCTAATCATTAGATCCTCCCACATCAACACCTTGGTTTGTGTTTGACTTGCTGTCTTTCATAATACAAATTTTCCTTAAATATCTGATCATTTTTGGTGACAAGGCTCATTTGTGAGTGGATAAAATTTGTCAAAAGTGAGACTCCTATTACAAGATATGTCAGTGAACTGGCTTCTTCATCATGGTCCTTCCAAATGTCTACAACTGTAGGTCTTATATAATGGTCAAGTCAGTTTCCCAGAACAAAATAGTTCAATCTCTTTCCAAGATCATGTAAACTTACAAGATAACACAATGAGAGATGAGTTGCAAAAAAAAAAAAAAAAAACACTTAGAGCCTCATTTTTCTGTTTGCAGAATTTTATGTAATTTCTCTGTTTCAGTCAGACATTTCATATCCAACCTCAGCTATGCTTGGGAATCTAAAAATTCACCATTTCTTTAGTCTGCTTTCTCAGAAAGAAAAACTTTGCTATTGGGATGAGTGATAGGCTATTGCTTAGATGTGTGAGGTGGAGGCTAGTGTCTGAGAATCTATTTTTTTATGCAAATGTTTTAAAAGTGTCTCCCATTCCTGTTTCAAGTAATATCTTATTTCTTTAATTCTGGGGTTGTTTAACATGAAGTTCACAAAATCAAATCATTCTAATTCTTGTTGAGCTAACCACCACCACTGCCACATGCATGATCAGTGTCCTCAAAGTCAGCTCTTTCTGGATGGGTAATTCAATTGTCACTTCTCTATTAACCTAGTTACCACAATTTTATTCATAGCTTTTCTTCTCCTTTGGTCCTCTTTCCATATATCTTTATCTTCCTGGATTTATATTACTGTATTATGTTGTAATTATCTCAGTGGTGTTTTGGGTGAAAAACACCACTTTTTGAGTTTTTTTTTTTTTTTCACTTTTTGGGTGAAAAAGCTTAATGTCTGTGTTTGGCTCAACCATGTTTAAGTGAATCACCTCTACTCTTTATTTATCAGTAACAGCTTGTATCTTACATAAAAGTAACACTCAGTTGTAAACCTTTAAAAGAAGCACAGCAGAGCAGCAGGGCTTCTTGGGACCCCTTCTCAAGAAAGAAGAACTTACAAACCCAGCATTTAGAACCCCAACCTAGCAACAGAAGACAGCCCAGGTAGGCTGCTTCCTCTCCCTTTCAAGGAGGAATTCCTCTGGATCATCAGGTAAACCTGACACAAAGGAGAAGAAGGATTTATTGGGAACCCTGCCAGAAATAAGCAGCTGAGGGAGGCACTCTCCTTCCATGACAGGCTTGAGAATTTCACTACATTTCAGTAGAAGCAGAAGGAGAGATCCAGGTTCATAAGGATCTGGCCAGGCCCAGTAAGCCTTTTTAATCTATCCCAGTGAGCCCGAGAAATTCTCTTCCCAAGCTCAGAGACACCTGGGCAAGCAGGTGGAACTAGCAAAAGGGACATAGCCATGACAAGTGGCTTCATCTAGGAAGCCTCTTTGTCCTCATAGGATCTAGACTCTTCTCTGTTCAGAGTAACTAATACAGGAGTGTGGCACCAGGATTGGGTCCTCCCACACTCTTCTTCACCAAGAGACACCAGAAACCTGGTTTGGAGAAACTTCTTCTCCCACCTCAGGCAGGCTCAGCAGGGAACAGTGGGAGCCCACAGCATCCAAAAAACCCAGCAGACCAACACAGCACTGCAAAGGTTCAGAGAAGTAAACTGCCACTTGAACTATAGCCCACAAAAGTATGTAAAAACCCATGTGTCAAACCTAAGTAGGTAACTGCCTACTAAAATAAGATAGTTTGGATCTAGAATCTCCCTACATAATCAACAAAATGCCCAGGATATAATAAACAAATCACCTGTCATATTAAGAACCAAGAAAATCACAGCTTGAGACAAGACTGACACCAACATCAAAGTGAATCTGATGTTGGGATTATCTGATAAACACTTCAAAGCACTCATCACAAAATTGCTTCAGCAATCAATTATAAATTCTCTTGAAACTCTTTCTTAACTCATCTGTTTTACCACCAAGCATAGTACCATTCTGTTGTGACAACCAAATACGAAATTAAAGAAAAAGCTTTCTTAGAAACAACTAACATAGTTAATCCTGAGAATGTCTGATTAAGGAATAAAGAAGAAGCAAAATTATACATTTCTAGGACTGACCAAGGAGATGGAACTACATATGTGGAAAAATAAAAGAAATTCTATAAAATATTATGTTAGAAAAAAAGTATTTTCCTGGATAATACAAAAACAATTAAACGGACAAAGGGAAAGAATGGGTAATTCACACAAGAGCAAAATCAAAATACTATTAAGTTATTATATGGTACTTGCCCTGATTACTATTCAGAGAAATACAAACCACAGCAACAATTAGTGTATCTTTCAGATTAGAAAACCCTAAAAGAATCAACCAAAAAATTAATACAATCAAATGCTGGTATAGAAAGGTAAACACCCTTATTAATTACTAGTGGGGGGGTGCAACAATATCCGTTAGGTTGTAAAATATACATATTTTTTTGACTATGAAAAAATAAATTCTCTTAAAACAAATGAAAACATAGAAACTCTTAACAAATAGAAGTTAAAATAAATAACCAAATGGGAATTATAGAATTTAAAATACAATAACAATTTTAAAAAAATCACTGGAAAGGCTAAAAATAGGCTAAAGGACAAAAAATAGAATTATTGAACTGGAAGGAAGAAAAATAACACTTTTCTAATGTCAACAATAGAGAGAGAATAGACCCCCCCACCCTCAAAAAAAAAAAAAAAAAAAAACTTCTCTTGGGAAATAGCAAAAGGTCCAGCATTTGGATGATCAGAGTCCCAGAAAGAGAAAAGAAAAGGTGTGGGATTGAAAGAATATTTTGAAGAAATTATGGCTGAAAACTTCTCAAATATGGTGAAAGTAAAAAACCTACAGATCCAAGAAGCTAAGCCGCCTTCAAACAGGATAAACCTAAAAAAAAAAACAAAAAAAAACCCCACACACCTTACACCATAACACATATCATAATTGAACTTTCAAAAACTAATGACAAAGGGAAAGAAAACCTTTAAATAAGCCAGAGAGAAAGATGCATTAACCTATAGAGAAGCAACAATTCGAATGACAGGACATAGCTCATCTGAAACCATGGAATAGTATCTTTCAAAGGCGAGAAGAAAAAAAAATCACAACTATGAATTCTCTATTTGGTGAAACTATCTTTTAGGAAGTACGGAGAAAAAATGATTAGTTAAAGGAAAACTAAAACAATATTTTGAAGGAGATCTACTCTTAAAAATTGGCTTTAATTTTTTTTCAAATAGAAAGGAAATAATAGGGGCGCCTGGGTGGCTCAGTTGGTTAAGCAACTGCCTTCGGCTCAGGTCATGATCCTGGAGTCCCTGGATCGAGTCCCGCATCGGGCTGCCTGCTCGGCAGGAAGTCTGCTTCTCCCTCTCCCACTCCCCCTGCTTGTGCTCCCTCTCTCGCTGTGTCTTTCTCTGTCAAATAAATAAATAAAATCTTAAAAAAAAAAAAAAAAAAGAAAGGAAATAATAGACTTTTTTCCCATTGGACATTCTTTCCTGCTTTGTCAAAGATTAGTTGACCATAGAGTTGAGGGTCCATTTCTGGGCTCTCTCTTCTGTTCCATTTATCTATTGGTCTGTTTTTGTGCCAGTACCATACTGGCTTGATGATGACAGCTTTGTAATAGAGCTTGAAGTCCGGAATTGTGATGCCACCAGCTTTGCTTTTCTTTTTCAACATTCCTCTGGCTATTCGGGGTCTTCTCTGGTTCCAAATAAATTTTAGGATTATTTGTCCCATTTCTTTGAAAAAAGTGGATGGTATTTTGATGGGGATTGCATTGAATGTGTAGATTGCTCTAGGTAGCATTGACATCTTCACAATATTTGTTCTTCCAAGCCATGGAGCATGGAATGTTTTTCCATTTCTTTGTGCCTTCCTCAATTTCTTTCATGAGTATTTTATAGTTTTCTGAGTACAGATCCTTTGTCTCTTTGGTTAGATTTAGTCCTAGGTATCTTATGGTTTTGGGTGCAATTGTAAATGGGATCGACTCCTTAATTTCTCTTTCTTCTGTCTTGTTGTCGGTGTATAGGAATGCCACTGATTTCTGTGCATTGATTTTCTATCCTGCCACTTTACTGAATTCCTGTATGAGTTCTAGCAGTTTTGGGGTGGACAAATGGTGTTGGGAAAATTGGACAGCCACATGCAGAAGAATGAAACTGGACCATTTCCTTACACCACACACAAAAATAGACTCAAAATGGTTGAAAGACCTCAATGTGAGACAGGAGTCCATCAAAATCCTGAAGGAGAACACAGGCAGCAACCTCTTCAACCTCAGCTGCAGCAAATTCTTCCTAGAAACATCGCCAAAGGCAAGGGGAGCAAGGGCAAAAATGAACTATTGGGACTTCATCAAGATAAAAAGCTTTTGCACAGCAAAAGAAATAGTCCACAAAACCAAAAGACAACCAACAGAATGGGAGAAGATATTTGCAAAGGACATATCAGATAAAGGGCTAATATTCAAAATCTATAAAGAACTTATCAAACTCAACACCCAAAGAACAACTAATCCAATCAAGAAATGGGCAGAAGACATGAACAGACATTTCTGCAAAGAAGACATCCAAATGACCAACAGACACATGAAAAAGCTCTCAACATTACTCAGCATCAGGGAAATCCAAATCAAAACCTCAGTGAGATACCACCTCACACCAGTCAGAATGGCTAAAATTAACAAGTCAGGAAATGACAGATGTTGGTGAGGATGCAGAGAAAGGGGAACCCTCCTACACTGTTGGTGGGAATGCAAGCTAGTGTAGCCACTTTGGAAAACAGTATGGAGGTTCCTCAAAAAGTTGAAAATAGAGCTACTGTATGATCCAGCAATTGCACTCCTTGGTATTTACCCCAAAGATATAAATGTAGGGGTCCGAAGGGGTACGTGCACCCCGATGTTTATAGCAGCAATGTCCAAAATAGCCAAACTGTGGAAAGAGCCAAGATGTCCATCGACAGATGAATGGATAAAGAAGTCATGATATATATTTACCATGGAATATTATGCAGCCATCAAAAGGAATGAGATCTTGACATTTGCAACGACGTGGATGGAACTGGAGGGTGTTATGCTGAGCAAAATAAGTCAGTCAGAGAAAGACATGTATCATATGACCTCACTGATATAAGGAATTGTTAATCTCAGGAAATAAACTGAGGGTTGCTGGAGTGGGGGGGTGGGAAGGATGGGGTGGCTGGGTGATAGACATTGGGGAGGGTATGTGGTATGGTGAGCACTGTGAATTGTGCAAGACTGTTCAATCACAGATCCGTACCTCTGAAACAAATAATGCAATATATGTTAAGAAAAAAAAAAGAAGAAAATAGCAGGAGGGGAAGAATGAAGGGGTGAAATCGGAGGGGGAGATGAACCATGAGAGACGATGGACTCTGAAAAACAAACTGAGGGTTCTAGAGGGGAGAGGGGTGGGAGGATGGGTTAGCCTGGTGATGGGTATTAAAGAGGGCATGCTCTGTATGGAGCACTGGGTGTTATGCACAAACAATGAATCATGGAACACTACATCAAAAACTAATGATGTAATGTATGGCGATTAACATAACAGTAAAAAAATTTAAAAAAAGAAAGGAAATAATAAAAGAAGGGATCTCAGAACATCAGATAGGAAAAAGGAAGACGAGAAAGAGCAAAAATATGGGTATATACAATAGATTATCTCATTCTTCATGAATTTTAGCATCATATTTGGTGGTAGAAATAGAATTATAGCAGCATTTGATGGACAAGACAATGATACTTAAAAGTGGAAAAAGGGAAACTAAATGCAAGAAAGGTTTCCGTGCTTCACTTAGTAAAATGTTGATAAAAGGAGATTGTTAAGGTCGTGTATGCATATTGTAATACCCAGAGCAACTACTATAATTCTTCAAAGAGATACACTCAAGCCAGTATAAATGTAATGTAATCCTAAATGTAATCCTAAAAAATATTCAAATAACCTGAGAAAGGTAATAAAAGTGAAACAGAAGTATAAGAATCTGAGGAAACAAGTAGAAAACCAATAATAAAGTAGCAGAATTACACATTAAGATATCAGTAATTACCTTCAATGTAAGTGGTCTAAATACACAATAAGAAGACATCAATTGGCAGAGTGGATTAAAAATAAAATGATCCATCACATTCTCCTCTTAAGACTCTCACTTCAGGGATGCCTGGGTGGCTCAGTCGTTGGGTGTCTGCCTTCAGCTCAGGTCATGATCCCAGGGTCCTGGGTTCAAGCCCCGCATCAGGCTCCCTGCTCGGCAGGAGGACTGCTTCTTCCTCTCCCACTCCCCCTGCTTGTGTTCCCTCTCTTGCTGTGTCTTTCTGTCAAATAAATAAAATCTTTAAAAAAGAAAAAAAGAATCTCACTTCAAACTTAAAGACATAGGTAAATTGAAAGTAAAAGGATGGGAAAAGATATACTATATAATCAATAAAGTGCAAGAGTAGCTATATTAATACCTTATAAGATAGACCATTTTATAGTACTACCAGAAGAAAAGGAAAAGTAATTGGAAATGAGGAAATATTTGAGATAATGACCAAGAAATTCCTAAAATAAAGATGAAAAACAGCTGTTGGAAATATGTCATGCAATACCAAACAGGATACAGAAAAATCATCTTATAGTGAAATTTATCAAAAGCATAAACAAAAAAATATTCCATATATCTCTATATTATATGAAATTTTAGAAAAACAAGATAGAATCTTGTAAAAGCTTATAGAGTGAATGATGATCCCTTCCAAAGGAACAAGAATCAAATTACGAACAAATAATCCTCCAAAGACATTGACTGCAAGCGGACAATGGAGTAATATTTTAAAGGTGTTCAAAAAACCACTTAGGTGTCCTGGATAACACCAGCTGCATTGCTTGGTGCTTGCTAAATCTCAGAGACAGAAGGTAGCAGGTACACATTTCTCTGATTTCCTGATATCTTGTGGATAACTTGGTCTAAAGCTGATCTGAATGCACTAGATAGCATCTCCTACTGTTATCTCTTTGTATGAGATGACTGCTTCACATCAGATGACAGCAATTTAAAGCAATCGCTGGGAAAAAGCTGCTCAACCTCTGGAGAGCATCAGAGCCTGTGGAAAGTAGAAGAACTTCCTGCTGTGGAAAGGGAGCCATGAGTCCCAAGAGAAATTGTGATTGGGTACACCCTCTGCCCTGTTACAGGGCTGTGGGGTTCTTGTTTCACAGAGTCGAAGAATGAATCTCGCGGACACAAAAGGGTGAAGTGAAGTGAAAGTTTATGAAATGAAGGGGAGAGCAGAAAAGAAAAAAAGGCTCTTTAGAGTGAGAGGGGTCCCTAATGGGGTGCCACTGTGGGCTTTCACTGGTAGTCTTTTATTTAGAACTGACAAGGAAGCTCGTGGCCTTGAAATTCTTGTGCCGTCTTGGTTTGAGTAAGGGCTGTTGATAACATGCTTTAATGGCTTACTTCTTCTTTGAGGTCTGGTCATTTTCTGTGAGTACAATGTAGCTGCCAAACCAACCAACCAACCAAACAAAAATACTCCCTAACATCCAAGGTCAGGTGGTCTGGTTTGTTCCCTTATCTCTTGTTTTGTGCAGCTCAGCATTTCTCCACATTTGGGATTTCTGTAAGCCTGGTCATGTAGCCCCCCTGTGTAAGCCTTGTCAAGGGACTCAGGGGCCTACTATCTCTCCCTGCCTATACCTTAACCCCTTTCCTACTCAGGGGACAGGACCTGGGCAGAAAGAGCTATACTGGGATTATGAGGAGTGACTAATTGTATACTTTTTAATTAGTGGGGTTTAGGGGTAACACAAGCCTCCAAGGAATCTGGAAGCAAGGCTTTCAGGACCTTGAGGGGACAGCTGCTGCCAAGATAAGGTTACACTTTTTAAAGATTTTATTTATTTATTTGAGAGAGAGAGAGAGAGATGGGGAGAGACAGAAAGCATGCATGCATGAGAGCTCGAACAGTGGGGAGGGATAGAGGGAGAGGGAGAAGCAGACTCCCCAGAGCAGGACTCATGAGCTCATGACCTGAGCTCATGACCTGAGCCAAAGGCAGACACTTAACTGACTGAGCCACCCAGGCGCCCCAGTCAAGATAAGGTTACAGTTTTTGTTTTTTTTTTTTAGATTTTATTTATTTGTCAGAGAGAGAGAGAGCACAAACAGGGGGAGTGGCAGGCAGAGGGAGAAGCAGGATCCCCGCTGAGCACGGAGCCCGATGCGAGGCTCGATCCCAGGACTCTGGGATCATGACCTGAGTCGAAGGCAGACACTTAACCAACTGAGCCACCCAGGCGCCCCATAAGGTTACTTTTAAACAGTAAGGCACTAAAGCAGCCACAAGTTCTTTGAGGAAGGTCACAATCTGTATGTTTCAGGTATCTACCTGTGGGCTGCAAGCTGTAACGAGATTTTAATTTAAACTACAGTTCTTTTGCCTTTGTTTTCCACATCACCCCTGGGGTGAAGGCAAGGTGCAGATGTAGCCAGTTTCTGGCCAGGAAGCTTCTAAGATATCAGGTAGCCAAGACTATTTCTCTCTTTATATATTTTGCATATTAACCCCTTATTGGATATATCATTTGCAAATATCTTCTCCCATTCAGAAGGTTGCCTTTTGGTCTTGTTGATGGTTTCCTTTGCTGTGCAAAAGCTTTTTATTTTTACAACTCCACACCAAAAACAACAACAATAAGAAAAAACCTAAACAATCTGGTTTACAAGATAGACAGAGGATTGAATAGGCATTTTTTTTCCCAAAGAAGACATACAGATGGCCAATAAACACATGAAAAGATGCTTAACATCACTAATAATCAGGGAAATGCAAATAAAACTCACAATGAAATACCACCTTACCCCTGTCAGGATGGCTAACATCAAAAAGACAAGCTATAGCAAGTGCTGACAAAAATGTGGAGAAAACTGAACACTTGTGCACCGTTGGTGGGAATGTAAATTGACACAGCCGCTGTGGAAAACAGTAGGGAGGTTCCTGAAGAAATTAGAAATACCATATGATTCAATAATTACACAACGTCACCCAAAGAAAACAAAAACACTAATTTGAAAAGATATATGCATCCCTATGTTTATTACACCAATTATTTACAATGGCCAAGGTATAGGAGCAACCTAAGTGTCCATCAATAGACCCATGGGTAAAGAAGATGTGGTACACACACACACACACACACACACACACACACACAGGAATATTATGTATCCACAAAAAAGGATGAGATCTTGCCTCTTGCAACAAGTTTAATGTGAAATAAGTCAGACGGAGAAAGACAAATACCATATGATTTCACTAATATGTGGAATCTAAAAAACAAAACAAATGAATAAGAAAGCAAATGAAAACAGAATCAGACCTATAAATATAGAGAACAAACTGATGGTTGCCAGAGAGGAGGATGTTGACAGGATGGGTAAAATGGGTGAAGGGGCATGGAGATACAGGTTTCCAGTTATGGAATGAGTAAGTCATGGGAATAAAAGGTACAGCATAAGGAATACAGTCACTGATATTGTAATAGGGTTGTACTGTGACAGATGGTAGCTACACTTGTAGTGAGCATAGCATAATGTGTAGAGAAGTTGAATCACTACGTTGTACACCTGATACTAATGTAACATTATGTGTCAACTACACTCAAAAAAAGACTGTTCACCTCTGTAACTATTATGTACAACAAACCTACTACTTGAAGATGAAAGTGAAACATCAGCCATTCTAAAAAGCAACCTGACAGTATTTAGCAGAAATGAATATTTGTATTCCCTTAAATCCAACAATTTCATGCCTTGTTTATATGTACCAGAAAATTTCTCTCTGGTTTTGCATAATAGGTCCATAAGGTACCATGTAACATTTGTTTATTGACTACATTTGTGGTAGTTAAGGGTTGGAGGCAACCTATGCCTTCATCTCTAGGGTAATAAATAAATTAATATTGTGGATAAAATTCTCTCCAATGCCATGTATTTAGAAACCATACCTAAGATATATCTAAAATAACAAATAAATATTAAAATATAGTTTTACAAATAAAAAGTAAGAAACAGGACAAAAAGGATACATAGAACATTTATTATTATAACTTTAAATTTGAGACAAATAAGAAAATATTACTTTAACAGGGCGTGTTGTTATCTAAGGACACACATCAAACCTTGGTGCCTATTGTGGATTTTATGAAGCATTAGATGTCACTGGAGAGTGTAGATTAAGGAGAAAACTAAAATAAAATAAATTCAAGCAAGAGTATGATTTTACACACACAGATGATGATAATTTCCCATAAACTGAAGTGTTTCAAAAATTAAGATCTGTGCAACTGTCATCCTCTCAATCAATCAATAAAAATTTTTAATTTCTTTAAAAACAGGTTATGACTTCAATAAGATTTTTATCAATTTCCAAAGGGAAAAAAACTTAGAGCAGAAAATTTTGCATTGTGACTTTCTTGTGAATTTAATAATCGGTAAAGAAACCTTAATTTTGTATAAAAAGATATCCACATTCAAATTAAGGGTAATCATGCTTCACTTAATCAAATGATAGAAAATTATCTGAAGGGTTATGTTGAAATTAGACTACTGATCTTGCTGATTTTGTTTTTTCTTAGTTTACTAGTGTTAAAATATTGCCTAAATCATGTTATATCTTGTACTTGTTAAGTTACACGTCTAATACTATCCAAATTAACCTAACTCCCCTTCAATTTCTTACCTATTTATTAAGAAAATATGAGCATATACAAAAGGGAAATGGTATAATGGAATAAAAATGTCTTTGGACTCCGTAATACGGGGATTCAAATAACAGGTTCACCTCTACCTAAATGCATAATGTTGAAAGTGTAATTAGAAGTTTTCTTACATGAAATGGAAATCATATGTAATTGAGTGATTGCAAACATTAGCTGAGATAACATACAAAATACCTAAAAGAATATCCCGCTAGAGAATGAATCCCTTACTCTCCTCACGAATGACAGCATGATGCCAAAACACTTACAGGCGATTCAGATGCCATTTTTGACATAATATGAGTGCTAAAGTGTGAAACTTACAAAACAGTGAATATTTGTGTTAAAAACCGGTAAACTAAAATATTTGTTTTTTTGAATTTTGTCATCCATGTGATGAACTTAGCACCTTCTTATTTTCCTTTTTTTTTTTAAATATAAAGAGTATATAGATCTGTTCTGTAAAGTACCAGTCTGAAAAGGTTTTTTTGTTTTGAATTTTTATTTGTTTTATTTTCTTGTCTTCCTTCCTTCCTTCTGTCCTTCCTTCCTTCCTTCCTTCCCCCACTCCTCTTCTTCTACTTATTCTTCCTGTTCCTCCTCCTCCATTTCCCCCACTTTCTTCTTATTTCTCTCATTTTTAAAAAAGAAATGTAGACCAAGTCTTTCATTTATTTTATGATAATCTGATTTCCCCCCGTGACACATGAAGAGAATGAGATTCCAAAATCTATACAATAATTTTCCAAAAGTTTTTAAATCAATTTTTTAAAGACTAGAGGCAAAGCTAAACACAAGGCTTTGGATTATAAATCTACTACTTGTCAGGAATATTGCATAGATGAAATATTGCTACTATTGCATTACTGAATTATTGAATGTTGCTGCTATTATTTAATTTTTCCACTTGCATATCTTTATAAATTCTTTAAATGACTTTTTCATAGTCATCTGGCTTGTTTATTTTAGGCAGAAAGAACAATTTGTTAAGTTTTATATCAGGTGATCATGTATAATATCATAATTCATTTTAACTTTTAATATGGCATCTGATTTTCTAAAATGGCCACTATATTTTCCTTACTGTATTATTAATGTAGAAATTATCCTGAAGCTAATCTAGTTACATTAAAGTTTTAGATAGCCCTTGGTGCTTGGAATAAACAGTCTATATACTATGTGATTCATACAAAGCCTAAGACTATCCATAGAGTGTCTATTATAAAAAGGATTATTTGTAATAAGAATGCTGCCCATCAGCCTACTAGCATACCATTAATATGCAGGATTAAAGCATAGCATTGATACTTTGGAAACTGTTAGTCTAAAAAAAGTAGACATAAATGAAATGTAATTTATAATCATGCATTTTCAATTCCACCTCAAAGTTTTTAAAGGGAAAAGTGAAAATTTTCATCTTTCTTTTTGAAAGGACTTCTGCAAGAATAAAAGTAGATGATGTTCTGATTTGTTAGAAAACTCTGAATTTTGAAAAACTGGTAGAATGTAAACTTGAAAAAAAAGAAAACTATGTATTCTAAAGATAAGGATTTGTTAAAATTTGGAGAGTGTGGATCACCTACACTACTTATCAATCTATCCTCAGAGTGGAACACCACAATAAATCACAGAATTTTTCCTGTTGTGTGAATTCTCAAGACAAGTTATATTTTAAGGAGAACTTCAATGCTATTTCATCTCACTTATTTCTTCTCTTTTCAAATTTTGCCTTTATGATTGATAAGTTAAAATATAATATCAGCATACAGAGAGGAAAAGGATTAGAAATGGTATTTGCATTTCACTGAGACAAAGTAGCATTTACCTATTTTAACTCTACTAATCTATTTTAAAGTCGATTATTCTCACTTTGTATTTATATGCTCAAAGCAATTTTAAATGAAATATTTTAAAGACATCAATATATTCAAGTGACTATGAGCTACTCTAAATAACTGAATATTTAATTATGGAAAGAAAATACAAAATTTTGGAGAGATTGGAGCTGAATTTAACTTTTGTTTCCCTCTGAACCTCACAATTTCTCTGCCTATCCAAAACTCTGTGGATGTCCCACGGCATTAGAATATTAGAATCAGTGTATCCTAGAAAAATCTGGGATCTTTTGACTCAAATGTGTTCTCTGGGGATCTTTTGATTCAAATGTGAAATGTCAACACAATGAGGACTGTGGGGACACGAGTATGTGGGCCGGGCACTCCCCAACCCTAAAGCCAAAGAGTAAGGAGACCCAGGTACACAATTCTAGAGCCCTAGTAAGTGAAAGGCAGCCGACCTAAAGCTGCATGGCCACGCAGGGATGGAGAATGCTTTTCATGCCAAATGCTCATGGGTAGGTGATATGGCACCAACCAGGCCTAAAACCCCAAAACCAACATAAACATATAACAAACCTAAAATTTCTAGATAACAAGATAGAAACTGCAGTTAAAGCAATATTAATACAAGGCAAGGAAAACAGAGTCATTGGTGTTGACAAGCAGCAACTTGAGTGATGACAAAGAATTAGTAGATTCAAATGCAGCACACATATGGAAAGCACTTATTTTAGAACTAGGAAATATAAAAAAGATATTATTTCCCAGTGAACATTTTAGTAAATGAATTGAGGAATATATAATCATTGTTTGGCCTAAAATATCAAATCGAAAGAAACATTTTAAAGCACAAGAGGAAAATAGTTTGCTAAGTCAGGGACAAAGAGCACAATAGGAAAAAGTGGAAACGATACAAAGTGGCAATTCACAGAGGAACAGCCAAATGGTGAATAAGCATATGAAAAGACACTCAAACTAATTAGTAGTCACCAAATGCAAATTAAAGTACAAACATTGAACATTTTATACCCATAAGATAGGCTATTTTCAAAATTGAGATAAACCTACTACAGTTGAAGAATTAGAGAAAATTTAGTTTACATACAACTGATGGTAATGTAAATAATTATAGCAATTTTAGAAGCAAAATGATGACTTCTATTAAAAAATAAAAATGCAGGACGCCTGGGTGGCTCAGTCGGTTAAGCGTCTGCCTTCAGCTCAGGTCACGATCCCAGGGTCCTGGGATCGACTCCCGCATCGGGCTCCCTGTTCCGTGGGGAGCATGCTTCTCCCTCTGCCTCTGCCTCTCTCTCTCTCTCTCATGAATAAATAAATAAAATCTTTAAAATAAATAAATAAATAAATAAAAATAAAAATGCATATAGACTCTGAGCTATCATTCCTATTTCTGAAAATCTATCTCATAGGATTAATTCTATAGAGCTAATATATGTATAAAGTTGTGTATTGCAACATTGCTCAGAGAAGAAATAGGAAGGAAACATGAATACCCTTCAATTTGTCAGTCTCAAATTTAGAAAGTCTCAAGTATACTACAAAGCATATTTTATCCCTGAACCATTTGAGAGGAAGTTACTGACCTAATGCCCTATCATTCCTGAATAATTTCGTATGTATTCTCTACAGTGACATTCTCTTCCAGTCTCACAAACTTTGAAACTGTCAAACTTTGAAAATTAACATTGATATATTATTAATATCTAATCCTCTAACTTGGTTCAACTTTTACTAGTCTCTATGTTGTTCTTTATTGCTCAAGAATCCAGTTCAGAACAATGTGTTAACATTTTGTTAAAACGTGTCTTTAACTTCTTTTAATCTGACATAGTTCTCCAGCCTGTTCTTGACATCCTCTATCCTGACACTCCAAGATTACCGGCAAAATATTTTGTAGATTGTCCCCTAATTTGGGATTTTTCTCATTGTATCCCATCTGTAGGCACATGATTCAGATTTATCCGATTATCAATGTTAGATTTAATCACTTAATGAAGGTGGTATCTGCCAACCTTCTCTTTTGGAATATTACATTTTCCCTCTGCAATTAATTAATAATACATGGGAAGGTAATTGGAGACTACATAAATATTCGATTTTTTTCAAATTTCAGTGTATATATTTTTTTATTTACATCATCATAGAGTTATTCTATGAGTCATAATCTGTTCCTACCTGTATTAGTGTCTGAGGACTGTTGTAAAAAAAAAAAAAAGGACCAGAAGGAAGGTGGTTTAAACAAGAAAAATTTATTCTCTCACAGATTTGGAGGTTAGAAGACCAATATCAAGCTTTTATAAGGGCCATGCTCCATCTGAAAGCTCTAGGGAAATACCTTTCTTGTTTCTTCTTTTTTTTTCTCTCTTTGTTTTAAATTTTATTTTATTATGTTATGTTAGTCACCATATATTACATCATTAGTTTTTGATGTAGCGTTCCATGATTCATTATTTGCATATAACACCCGGTGCTCCATTCAATATGTGCCCTCTTTAATACCCATCACCAGGCTAACCCATCCCCCCACCCTCCTCCCCTCTAGAACGCTCAGTTTGTTTCTCAGAGTCCATAGTCTCTCATGGTTCATCTCCCCCTCCGATTTCCTCCCCTTCATTTTTCCCTTCCTACTTCCTAACTTCTGTTTGCTCATGGCAATTCTTGGGATTCCTTAGCTTATAGGTGCACCAATCCAATTTCTACCTCTCTCTTTACATGGCCTTCATTGAATGTATCCCTGTGTGGCCTCTTCTCATAAGGACACTAGTCATTGGATTTAGGACCCACCTTGAGCCAGTATGAGTTCATCTTAACTTAATTATCTGTGCAAAGGCTCTATCCAAATAAGGTCGCATTCCGAGGTTCTGGGAGGACATAAATTTGAGGGACACTATTCAACCTACTACACTATTATAATTTCTTTTGGTGTTTGTATGTCCCAGATTTGGCTGGTAGGAATCTGTCAAGCTGAATTTTGTGTCCTTTTGACACTATATTTTGAGCATTTCCTTACTTTCTGGTATAATAAGATGTTCCAGGGTCATTTGTTATTTTCATTGTCTTAGGCCTGGAATCTACTATTTCTCCAAGTATCCTTGGTTCCTTTTAGTAGAAAACAGTATTCAGAACCTAAGATCTAACAGTGGATGTTAGAGAACATGTGTGAGTACACATGCAGATTCTTTCTTCACTTAGCTTGAGCTCAGATCCCTCCACTCGTACCTCCTTTAGGTTGCCTTTAGAGCAGAGGTACTCTTCATCATGTGGTTGGCCACCTCTCGATGTAGAGCTCTCATACTATGCAGGGGTATAACAGGCAACACGGTGCCATCCCTCAGCAGGGATGCCCTCCTCACTATCCCTGTGCTCCAACATCTTTCTCTGGGCCACCATAGCTTCCTTTCTTCCCTTGACACAATCACTTTGCTTAGCTCCACCTGATGGTTTTGGACAGATTTGTTTAAGGAAGGAAGAAGAGAAATGAGAACTCTCCTTTATTTTTAATAATTTCATTATTTTCTATTTTATTTAAAATGTAAATGAAGAAACAGTTCCACTTTGTAAATCCTCACATTTTTACCTTTGTTTTCTATGATCTTATATCCTTCCTTTGGATTGTTTTCTTACTTGTTTTTCAGTTAAATCTGAGATAGAAAAATCACTCATTAAATCTTAGCCTTTTTTCTTTTTACTATATACATTTTAGACTATTTCCCTCTAACAACACTTTCCCTGAATCAGTTCATTTTATTTATTTCTAAATGTTTATTAATTACAATTAAGATCTATTCTTTCAACTAAAAAATATGGGGTTTTTTGGTATGGATGGAGGTTTTTTCTTTTCTTACTGATTCTAACTTCTTTGTATTGTGGTCAGAGAATCTGTTCTAAATGATGCTGTTTCTTAGAAAAGTGCTGAGCCTTGTTTCATGAAATATTATACAATCAGTTTATAAAATATTCCAGGTGTGATGGAAAATAATGGGTATTTTCTAGCTGTTGGGGACAGAGTTCTACATATGCCTATCAGATCCGACTAATTGTGTTTTGCAAGCATACTATATATATATTTCTTCTTTGATTTTATTGTCAATAATTGAAAGAGTTCTGTTTACATGTCTTACCATGATAAGGATTTGTCAACTTTTCTTAGAGTTCTCTCAAAATTTGTTCTATTTTATTATTTACTACTCCCTCTTTTTCTACAAATATTTTATATTTTAAAGTGTATTTTGTGTAATTATATTATAGATATACCAGATTTCTTTTGCTTCACATTTGCTTTTTATGTCTAATTCCAGACTTTGATTTAAATCTATCTTGTGCTTTCTATTTATCTTTTATGCATAGTAAATAGTTAGATTTCTTAAAAGCTGATTTGGTGATCTTTGCCTCTTTTTTTATATATATACTTTTTAAAATTGAAGTTGGATGACTTGTCATAAGTAAACATACTTTTGTTCCCAATACAAAGATCAAGATATAGATTAATACCCTTGTTCTCCTTTTCACCACTACTCTCCACCTTTTGTCACTGCTTTGTGCTCCCCAAGGATGGCCAGTACTCTTGACTTTTAACACTATAGATTGCTTTTGCCTCTCTGACCACTATATAAGTAAATTCAAACAGGGCATACCCATTGTTTTCCCTCAACATTATGTTTGTGTGATTCATACATGTTATTGACTATATTTATAATTGTTCATGTTACTAATAAATGGCGTTCTAATGTATGAATATATCATAATTTATTTATCCATTTCATTTTTGATAAACATTTGGATAGTTTTGACTTTATTAATTGTGAAGAAAATGTAAGTTAAAATAGTAATAATCAATCTTCATTCATCCTCAAGGAAATGCACATTAAAACTGCAATGTTTTATACCACTACATCCCCTCCAGAATGAATAATGAATGAATGAATGAATGAATGAATGAATGAATGAATGAATAGGTGGATAGATGAAAAATTGACAATACTATATACTATTAGTAAGAGTATACTTTATTACTATTATACTGATACAACTGCTTTGGAAAATTGCTTAGTACTCTGCTATTTACTAAAGTTGAATGTAATATATCCAGAGCTGAGCCAGCAGTTGTACCCATAGACTATACCCAAGAGAAAGGTAGACTCATTCACCAAAACACATGTATAAAGAAATGTATTTTCTGATTTGCATAAGTTTTTACAATTTTATAAACCTACTCTTACTTCTTGAATCTGAAGCTGATTGTTGAAGTCAATTTTCCAGGGTTCATCACCTGTAATTTTTTTTTACAGTGAAAAACTAATGTTTTTGTCTTTTGACATCTCTTGTCACAGTCAAGAAATTTGTTATCATTCTGATCATTGTTTCTTTATAGTTAATTTCCACTTTTCTCTGGCTATTTTAAGAACAATTGCTTTATATTTGGTGTTCCACTGTGTTTATATGTCACAATATATTGTTTTTATTATTATTTTTGCATACAGTGTGCATCCTTGATCTATAGATTCATCTACCAAACAAATTCTAAAAAATATTATTTCTTAAATGTTGCCTCTACTCCATTCTATTTCTTATTAAGGGATCAAATTTATTTTATTCTTTTCCATATTCTTTTTTGACCTTTTCCAACGTATCTCTTTCATGCTGTGTCTTAGGTATATTTTTTAGATCTATCTTCCACTTCTGTTTTTCTCAAATGAGTTTATTTGATATTTAATTCATACTTTAAAAAATTCAATAATTTTATTTCTCATGGTTGCATATTTAAATCTACCTATTAATTCATAGTAATGTCTCTTAATCACTTAGCAACTGTGTGCTTTATATTTTAAATATTTCATATATTCAGTTATAAAGTCTACACCTGATAATTCCAAAAAATGCTCCTTGTGGAGAGGAACTAAAACTATTGTTTTTGGTTGTTGTCATTTTTTTGGCTAACTGACACAAATAATGCATTATCTTTATGATTTTCAGTTTTTTGCTTTATCATGACCTGAGTATCCTGTAGACCTAAATGAGGGAAATTTTTCTCTAGAGATGTGCTTTTGCTTTTTCTGGTAGCACCAACAATCTTAGATCAGGTCCTCTTGAGAGTCTGCAAAAGACTCAAGCTCTGTTTCCCCACACTGAAATTCACAGTGCTGACAATCTGATGGTAGGGATGGTGTTGACATCTGTCATTGAGGCAGTCTTCTCATCACCTGCACTTATTATTTTAGCCTCCCATTGATGATTGGTTTCCATCTTAAGGAGTGTGAACATGTATGTCTGTGAAGAGGAGTCAGCCCGTGAATTCTCCTTCTTTTAACATTAGCAATTTCTCAAAATGTGTGTACCTAATTCCAAAAAAAAAAAAAAAAAAGTAAAGACAGCTCAGAAAGTGGTCTTTTAAGTAAATGCATATAAATTAAATGCTGACTAGATTAAAGATTTGAAGAAGGTGCATTTAAATAACTTAAGAGAACAGGTGGTATGTGCATGTGACAAAACCTGTGAAGACTCTTGGTGGGAGATGGCATGTTGGTAAATACCGCTCTAGTTCATGCTCATTTCTTTGTCCTGGTGCACCGCCATATTTTATGTATGTCCTGTTTAGTTGGTCTATCCTTGCTCCCTTATTGATATTGTCTGTTTCTGTTTTTATATTCTATGCAAGTCAATGTCAAGATGGTGACTTAGATTACATTTGAATGCCCTAGTGTCTATCACAATCCCATAAATAGCATAAATATTCATTTAGCTGAATATGTCATGAATAGTTTCCTAACAAAATAATCTGATATTGGATATTCTCCACTAGAATTCACAATTATAGACAGATGCTGATCATCTGTGTTTCCCCTACAACTTCCATACAAACCAAATATTTGATGTTAAATAGAAACGTTGAAGGATTAAATTACTTCTGTAGTTATTAATGATGAGACACATTGTATCCCCCATGACTTGTATGTTGATGACATAAATGTCTTTGTACTTTCTGCATGAATAACCTCCTACAGCCTAGAAACTGGACACAGTCCTTGGCATAGCTGTATCAACCACTACTGGCAAACACTAAGTTCTAGCTCATAAAAAACTCATCATTTTGATCTATGCCCTTTATCTCTATGCTAATTGTATTGCACAACATATTGAGTTATCTCCCTAAGAATAACAAGCATGCATTGGTTTGGAAGTGCTCTAATATTAGAATTAGCAATCTTATTGTCTGGATTCTGTAGTGTTTTGTTCTGTATTATGCATTCTGTGGTTTGCAGTATTCTAAATCTTGAAATTGTTCTATAATGACCCATGTAAAATATTTCAAAATAAATTCAAAATTTTAATCCATTATTATTCATACACAGTTTAAAAGGTATATGTATCTACATACACATGTATATATGCAAACAGTAATGTTGAAATGGAAGCTTAAGAAGTAACTGTGAAGAAAAAATAATAATATCTGCATAGTCAAATTTATGTTAAATAAAGGTGTCACTATATCTCCCCGGCATAACAGAAATGAGGATTCAATTAGATTAACAAATGGGTAAATGTCAATCCGGAAATTGTAGACAAAACCCTTTGCTTAGTGAATTCCACAGTGGATTAATTGCACGATGATGAAGATATGTCTCCAAGTCATATCTACTGAAACTTTAAAATTTAATAGTTTCCAAATTATTCCAGAGATTATGTCTCTCTGTTTTTGACCCATAGCAGAATATTCTGGATAAGATGACAATGATATTTTGGTCTTCTAAGAAATATTTTAACACACCACATAGAAAGTCCTTTTTAGCCATAGCTTTCAATAAGTCTGGAATTAATTTAGTAAACTCGTGATTATCGTGATGAAAGCCTCAGTTCACTGTCCTGTGGTTTAACACCAAGCTATTTTGGAGCTATCCAGTCATCTAGAGTATTTCTGCAAAGCTCTTACAGTGTTGGAATTTCTATTCTCCTATCCTATTTTAAACCTACTTTTTAAAAAGATAATCTAGAATGTGGATGTGTCATTTTGATTGTGTTCTGTATGTGGACCTTATTTGAGTTTGATGGACTACTGGCAATTTTGCCAGATAGCATGTAGAATGACCCTTACTGAATTCCATGCTAATTCTACTTCTTGAGTAGGCATTATGCTACCAATCTAGTGTCACTCTTCGGGGTTTCTCTAAGTAGTAGTTAAATGAACAAACAAACAAACAAAATATTGGTTTACTCATAAGCACAGAAGGAAAGCACATTCTACAAGTAATTAGTCAATGGTCTATTCTCTAAGAAAAAGATATTTTTATAGTTTCCGTGTCATTGCTACAATAAAGCATCTAAATTGAACATTGATCTCATTTATTCTTATATTCAAGGGCACATTTACTCTTTCAAGGAAAGCAATATGTATCACCACAATTTATCTCAGATTTGCTTGATGAATTTATTCCTTATTTTTGAAAAATTATACTCTTGTGCAAGTGAATTGGTGTTCAGTGTCCCTGGCTTCTTTCAGAATTCACTTTTATTTTATTTCCTTTTTCTTTTACTTTCAGAATTCACTTTTTTTTTTCCTTTTCCTTTTAAATATCAGCTTTATATTCTGTCCTCATCTCATTCTGCCTGTCTTTCCAGAAGAAAAAAAAAATTAAAGGATAAAGAAAGAACATGCTTACTTTGTGTAGCTTCTTAATATTTCTACTATAATAAGAAGGATTTGTATCACTTATATTTTTTGGAGAAAAAATGCATAACTAGAGAACAGATGGTACAGTTAATATCCAAGATTAAGTGTTTTATTCACAAAGAATTTGTGGACAATTTTTGCATGCTTTTTCTAACTTTCTGGCATTTCACCCCTAATTCGCTTAGCAGCAGTTCAGATGTAGTAGAAAGTTTTGTGTGACAGTATCATTTGTTGAAACTCACATAAAAAGGAGTTAAAGTTCATTGAAATAATTCAAGGGAAAAAAAGTTAAAAGTCAGATACTTAACAACTATAATAAAGCCATTAACTCTGCAAAGACAGCCTCCTACTGCAGAGAAGATTAAATTTATATCTAAAAAATATTTACATTTATCTTTATTTTTAATTGGTGAGGATTCAGTTGACAAGTTTTCTGACGTTTAACATTCTTTTTATAGAAATAGATTCATCCCATTCACTAGAGTTGACTCTTATAGAAATTGAGTTACTTAACTCAGGATATTACATATAATTTTAAACCTCTCAAAAAATAACGATTAGGAGAAATGAAAGAAATAGGTGCATAGTGAAGCACCTGAAGAAGAGGGTAGGATGCAAATGAAGGCTGAAAGAGTCACTATAAATCCCTACAGATTAAATAATTCATTCCATGACCACCAAATATTTTGTGGTTTTGTGTACATAACTTTTTCTGATCTCCTTCTTTACAGAGACTACATATTCAACATAAAGAGGAATAAGTATAAATTAATTTTGCATATTAACCAGATTCCTCATAGTCTGTAGCAATGTTATGGAACACTAAATCCTTTATAAATTATTTTACACAATTACTAATGTTCTCTTTTTAAAAAAGCAGAATTGTTCTTCATTTTTAATGTATATGTTAATACATTACTTTATTTTTTCAGCTTTATTGAGATATAATTTACACGTAACTGTGTAAGTTTAAAATGTGCAATGTGTTGCTTCAATACACTGATATATTGCAAAATGATTACCAGTATAGGGTTGGCTAACACTTTTGTCATAGTACATAATTGCCATTTCATTTTTGTGGTGAAAACATTTAACATTTACTCTCAGCAACTTTCAAGTACATGATACTGTATTATTAACTATAGTCACCAGGCTATACATTAGATCTCCAGAACTTATTCATCTAACTGAAAGTTTGCCTCTTTGACCAACATCTTCTCATTTCTGCCCCCCTCAGCACCTGGTGACCAAATTCTGATCTCTGTTCTATAAGTTTGCCTCTTTCATATTCCACGTATAAGTGAGATCATGCAGTATTTGTCTTTATCTGTCTGACTCATTTCACTTAACGTAATGCCTTCAAGGTCCATCCATGTCTCAAATGTCAAGAATTCTTTTTTTTCTCATTGCTGAATAATATTCCATTGTGTGTGTGTGTATGTGTGTGTGTGTGTGTGAGAGAGAGAGTGAGAGCATGTGTATATACTACATCTTCTTTATCTATTCATCCATTGATGGATACTTTGTTTTAAAAATACAAGCAAGATAGATACAGGTGGAAAGTATAAAGAAAATCAATCTCCTGTTACAACAATCTCCATTTCCAGTCACTCTCAAAAACTAATTCCTTTAAAAGCTTCTATTTTAAGTTTGTGTGTTGATTATTCCCATAACTCTAAATCATATGCTGATGACTCTATTTTGCCTTATCATTTAAACAACAGATACATTGATAGCCCATTCCAAAAAATGACAATTTTGTTTGCTTACACAACTCCCATTTAGCTTTCTTTCATTTTTATAATTATATTGCTATTTTATTATGTTCATTTAAAAAAATTTATATTCTGCACTTCCATATAGTCATATCATGACTCTCCATCATGGAACGTGAGAGTATGAGATCTTATGTCTTTTTCCACCCTTTGTGTCCTCTTCTGTATCCTAATCTCTCTAAATGATACCTTTATCTTTTCATTGACAAATCTTAAAATATTTGTATTATGTTTTATAGTCTTAATACTCAGTTGGTTAATTATACGAAGTTAAATCCAAATAACTTGAAATGCTGTGGTATAAGGCCTCATCCTCTCATCCCCATCCGGGCCAACTCTACAAGACAGAGTTCAAAGCTCCCCATCTGTTTCACATAAAACTCAATCAGGTATCAGAAGTGGTCAGAATAAACAAGTGCTAAGATGAGATTTCGGCACAGAATCATCCCCTGCCCAACTCTGGCATGAGGATGACATATCTAGTGGTAGCTGGAGCACAGATAGCTCCTGTCAAAAAAAAAAAAAGAAAAAGAAAAAGAAGAAAGAAAGAAAGAAAGAGCGAGCAAGCACTTGTTAAAGTTTCCACTGTTGTAAACTGAGGCGGCCCACCTGGAACAAAGCACTGCACTAGCTCATGCATTTGGGGCATTGTAGGGAAGGGGGAAATGCAGTTATAAGGACTTTAGAATTGTGTTGCTACTTTTAAGCTCAACTGAGTTTTAGGGAAAAGATAACAAAAAGATGAGAGTGAAAAGTAAATTGTTCATTGAAAGTGAACTGTGAAAGATGTCCTTGGTCTCATATAAAGAGGTTTCCATCTCCTGTAGCTAGCAAGCAGAGAAAGGAGAGGGTCAGGACTAGAAATTTATTTTAAGAGTAGCTAAGCTCCAGAGATGGTTAAATGTCCAATGAAACCTGGTTTGTTTGGCCATGATTCAGGAAAAACAGAATCCTAATCATGGCATGGGAATATTTGGAACGATGCCTCCAAATCTTGAAACCCTAGATTCCCTGAACCATCTACTTCTATTCTTTATTAATGGACAATAAATAGAACTCTCTCCTGAAAAGCAACACACTCTTCCTCATAATCTGCCTTCATCTTCCCTCCTGGACATTTGGCCATTAATTCTAGTTAAGTCACAACAGACACGGGGCAGAGGAGTGCTGAGCCAGGTGACAGAAAAGGGACAGTAACATGAAAGGCTTGTAAGAATGAGCCAACAGGTGCTGTCAGGGCCCTGGAGAGTACACACATTCCCAGTTCTGAGGGTGCTAAATAAGGCAGTCAGAACATCAATTATGATAAAATATAATATACCGATCTTTCTTAACTTATGATGGGGTTATATCTGATAAACCCATTATAAGCCACTTTGGAAAACAGTATGGAGGTTCCTCAAAAAGTTAAAAATAGAGTTACCCTATGACCCAGCAATTGCACTACTAAGTATTTACCCCAAAGATACAGATGTAGTGAAAAGAAGGGGCACATGCACCCCAATGTTCATAGCAGCAATGTCCACAATATCCAAACTGTGGAAGGAGACGAGATTGCCCTTCAACAGATGAATGGATAAAGAAGATATGATCCATATATACAATGGAATATTACTCAGCCATTAGAAAGGATGGATACCTATCATTTGCATCGACATGGTTGGAACTGGAGGGGATTATGCTAAATAAAATAAGTCAAGTGGAGAAAAACAATTATCATATGGTTTCATTCATATGTGGAACATAAGGAATAGCACAGAGGACCATAGAGGAAGGGAGAGAAAACTGAAGGTGAAGAAATCAGAGAGGGAGACAAACCATGAGAGACTCTGGACTCCGGGAAACAAACTGAGGGTTTCAGAGGAGAAGAGGTTGAGGGGATGGGGTAACTGGGTGAAGGGTATTAAGGAGGGTACATGTTGTGATGAGCACTGGGTGTTATACGCAACTATTGAATCATTGAACACTACACCAAAAACTAATGATGTACTATATGGTGGCTAACTGAACATAATAAAAAATACATATATATCATTAAGTCTAAAATGCATTTAATACACCTAACCTACTGAGCATCATAGCTTACTTAGCCTAACCTACCTAAAACGTGCTCAGAACACTTAGCTTACAGTTGGACAAAATCATCTAACACAAAGCCTCTTTTAGAAGAAAGTACTGAGTATCTCATGTAATGTATTGAATACTGTACTGAAAGTGAAAATAAAATGGTTTTATGGGTACAGAATGGTTTTAAGTTAGTGGATGATACCCTCATGATCGTGTGGCTTACTGGGAGCTGTAGATCACTGCTGCTGCCCGGCATCAGAAAGAGCATCATACCACATACTGCTAGCCCTGGAAAAGATCAAAATTCAAAATTCAAAGTACAGTTTCTATTGAATGTATATTGCCTTCACACCATCATAATGTCAAAAATATCCTAAGTCAAAACATTGTAAGTCTGGACCATCTGTATTGATTTGGGAGAACTCCTCCAGGATATGAGACTTAACACCCTGGCAAAGACGTTGAGAGATGGTGTAAACATGCTTCTGAGAAGATTCCTACATGCATGAGAAAAAGCAATTGTCCACCTTAAGGGAGGTAAAATGTCAGATTCACAAAGGTAAATAAAGCAAGAAATGATTAAAAGGCTCAGAGGACTTGACACAACAACTGTGTGATGGTTATTTCTATGTGTCAACTGGAGTGGGACATGGCGTGCCCAGATATTTGGTTAAATACTACATTTTCCAATCTGTTACAACCTAGCTTCTTAATAGGTTCTCCCAAATGGGAGGCACCGGGCGGGGCGGCGGGGGGGAGGGGGTGTTGTAGATTGAAACAAAGAAGGCAAGCAGGTACTTTCTTCTTTTTTCCTGCTCTGGTAGACATTCCTCAGCATCTGAAGACAGATAGGCTCCTGTCTCAGCTTGCATAGTCTCTCCCAGAATTTTTGAGTGTGTCTGTGAGAGTGTTTCTGAATGAGATTAGTACTGAATTGGTAGACTGAATAAAGCAGATTGCCCTGCCCAAGTAGGTGAAGCTCATCCAACAACTGAGGGCCTAGATAGAACAAAAAGGCAGAGGAGGGGAAAGGCCACTGTGCCTGTTGAACTCTAATACTGGTCTTCTCCTGCACTGGAACTGGAATTTACACCAGGGCTCTTGTGGTTATTAGGCCTTTGGATTTGGACTAGATTTACACCACCAGCTTTCCTGAGAGAGACAGCAGGTTGATAAAGAAACTGAGGGACAGAGATGCTAAGTGATCAAATTCACACAAGTAGTTACAGTATGTACTAAAACTTGAGCCTCACAGTCTGGCTTAAATATGTGAGCTTATAACTACCTCAGTACAGCTCCTTTTTATTTGTTTGGTTTACCACTTTTTAAAGAAATAAATTAGGGACGCCTGGGTGGCTCAGATGGTTGGGCTTCAACTTCAGCTCAGGTCATGATCTCAGGGTCCTGGGATCGAGCCCCGTGTCAGGGTCCCTGCTCAGCGGGAAGCCTGCCTTTCCTTCTCCCTCTACTGCTCCCCCTGCTTGTACTCTCTCACTCTCTCTGTCGAATAAATAAATAAAATCTTAAAAAAATAAAAAATAAAAATAAAGATTCTCTAAATTAAAAAAAAAAAAGAAATAAATTAAAATTCTATTCTCAAATGTTTCTTCATTTTTTAACCTAATAATATCTCTACTCTTTGGTTTCTTGCATTATTTTGGAAACTACCCCCAAATTAAAATGATAACTCTCTATTTTCCAAAACTATTGTTTCCCTGATTTCAAATTTGAATAATCTTAAGTGTCTTCTGCTGCCCTCCAAGGAACTAAAGTTAATAGTGAATTACTTTGTAATAACACCTGCTGATTATACTTGAATCCTGTGATGCATGGCACCAAGAAGTACTGATCATGAACAGTGCCAAAGGTTTTGGCTTGTACTTTTTAACATATTTTCTTGACTCTACGTCTTCAGTTCTCTAGGTAGAAATTTCACCCTCATTGAAATCCACAAATTTCATAGCTATCATTTCATGAGAAAGACAATGACTTCTGAGTAAGTTTTTGTGCCTTTATTGTCATTTATTTCATGAGATGAAATATTCTTCCTCGATAATCATTGAACTTCACAAAACAGAGGGACATTTTTCATTGCTGTTAGTAGGTCTCTCCAGCTGCACTGCAGATTTTGTATGCACTTCTTTCCAATATCTTTCCACATCCACATGTGCTATTTCTTTTTGTTCCCTTTGTGACTTGCCCTGATTTCCCGACTCAAGATCATTCTTGTTTGTCTTTCACATTTCCTTAGGTGCAGACTAAGCCAATTTGATTCCTTGATTTCCTTTTAAATTTCCTATGTAATTAGCCAATTTCCCCATGTTCCTGTGAAAGCATTTGCTTAAGGAACATGAAGTTTGGGCACCTGGGTGGCTCAGTTGGTTAAGCGACTGCCTTCGGCTCAGGTCATGATCCTGGAGTCTCAGGATCGAGTCCCGCATCGGGCTCCCTGCTCAGTAGGGAGTCTGCTTCTCCCTCTGACCCTCCCCGCTCTCATGTGCTCTCTCACTCTCATTCTCTCTCTCAAATAAATAAATAAAATCTTAAAAAAAAAAAGGAACATGAAGTTTACTTGAATTTTTCTAGCTCCTACTCTCTATTCTTATTGTTTTTATGACTGTTGAAACAAAACTTTTTGAAGTTTCTTTTTTCTCATTTTTTTCTCTTAGGTTGGAGACTATTTATTGTTTATTCTTTTCCCCTAAATAATGGACTTTGGAAGCTATATATCAGTTATTTATCTATTTCAGCTTCAAATCACTCTTCTTTTTAAAGATTTTATTTATTTATTTGAGAGAGAGAGCATATGAGAGGGGGGAGGGTCAGAGGGAGAAGCAGACTCCCTGCAGGGCAGGGAGCCCGATGCGGGACTCGATCCAGGGACTCCAGGATCATGACCTGACCCGAAGGCAGTCGCTTAACCAACTGAGCCACCCAGGTGCCCTCAAATCACTCTTTAAATTTACTCTGTGCTTGGGATAAGAACAGGAAAGCTACATTCGCCAAATCCATTACTATCTAGCTTCTTATTAAGTTCCCCCAAATGTGAGGCACTAGGGAGAGATTGAACAAAGAAGGCAAGCAGGTGCATTCTTCTTTTTTCCTGCTCTGGTAGACAGTCCTTAGCTAGGTTCCAGTCTCAGCTTGCATGGGCTCTCCCAGAATCACGGCGCTTTGTCCTCTTAGGCATTCCTAGAGTAAGACCTCCTAACACCTGAAGACACTTGGCACCCCTCCTTCAAGCAAATAAACTCGGATCACATTTAACATTAGTTAAAAATTAAAAAAATAAATAAATAACTCCTTACTCCCAAACTTCCAAATTATTTCTGTAGAATTGTTTAATTTAGAAGATATTTTTAAATGTTTAAACAATAACATAATAAACACTTACTGTTACAATATAACCAAGGACGACATTCCAAATAATTGAGGGGTTAAATTAATAGGGACTGATTTAAATGTAATGGTAAGCATTTTATTTCATTTACAATCATCATAGATTTAGCCAAAAATTAAGTTTTTAGAAATATGTAAGGTTTAGCTTAGCCAAAATAATCAAAGAGGATTTTTAATATATTTTTTAAAATCCATGTGTGTATAAAACCTTACCAAGAGCAATTGAAGCGAAATTTTTTGAGGGAGCTATGAATGGTGATGGTGATCTATCATTTTCTCTCGTTCTAAGTAGTCTTGATTTTCTTCTCCAACTACCCAAATACCCAAAAGGCTCTTACATATCTTTCAGCCAATGCTATCTTTGTTATGGGAACAGATATAAATTAATAAATAGTGTTTTAAACCTCACTTAGTTGCAATTTTGTTTGCTTTAGCTAATTATCATTTATTTCAGGAATAATACTTGAGTTCTCATTATGTACCATTGGAGGGGGGATATTTTCCCTCTACCTTTCAAAGGTTTTCCTGGCTGGTCTGAGGATTAAATTGACAGTAAACAGATTATCAGGAAAAAATAAAAATTAATTTTGTGTGTATGGGAACCCCACATACATGAGGGGTTCAAAGACAGCAAGGTAAATGGGGTATATATGGCATCCTGAGCTAAGGAATAGGATGGGGGCTGCAGCTTTAACAGAGAGGACAACACTTCACAGGGCAACAAGCAGAGCAGATCTATAGTAGTTAGATGTATAGAGGTTTGCCCTACCATAGAGGTGGTTCACTCCGATAAAATTTATCTCTGGTAATAACTCTAATTCTAGAAAGGACACTTATTTTAGATTCTTCAGTTAGTTAAGGGAAGGGCAAAACCGTCTCTTGAAACCTTAGGGTCTCAATTGCCTTTAGCTCAAAATAATCTACAGGACAAAGGGGCACATTTTTCTTTAAATTTATTTTTTAAAGATTTTATTTATTTATTTGTCAGGGAGAGAGAGCTAGAGAAAGCACAAACAGGGGGAGCGGCAGGCAGAGGGAGAAGCAGGTTCCCTGCAGGGCAGGGACCCGGATGTGGGACTTGATCCCAGGACCCCATGAACTGAGCCAAAGGCAGACAATAAACCCACTGAGCCTCCCAGGTGCCCCAAAAGTGGCACATTTTGAAGTGACTTGTTTTGAACCCCTTCAGTACCTTCAACTACTTTAAGGACTCTGCAAAGATGAATAACACAGTGCCTGATGTTAAGGTTTTCAGTTATAAAAACAGATAAACACATAAATAAATGAGTTCATAAAGAAACAAATGAGTTAGTGATGTATATGTGCTAGTACTGATTAAAATCCCAGGGACATGTAGTGGAGAAAATAATTCTGAGTGGATGAATAAGGTTTTTTTTTTTTTTTACTATTAAAATAATATTTGTGTATATCTTCCACAAATTCATTAATGCTTGTCTCTTAAAAATAAATGTTTTATTTTATATAAAATTTGTAATGTCTGAGTAATTATTATTTCCTCTCATTTTGTCATTCCGGAAGAAATCAGGCTGTCCTAATTCCAGAGTCATGAATATAGAATCATTACTGAGCTAGTTGTAGTTTGTCCTAGTTGTAATAAAAAAAAAAAAGCAATATGCTTTTATAGATCAGTTTTGAAAAACTAAATGTATATTATAATAGTTAGACTCATAGGAAGTAAAAGATGGCACCACAGTCTTTGGGACGTGAGGGGTATGAATTAGTTTAGAAGTGTATCTAACCTGGGAAGTTTCTTTGGGTGACCAGAATCAAAGAGCAAAGCAAATTCCTAGAAGATAAATGGCAGCTTTTGGTATAATGTAATAGACCTTAGACAAATGTAATAATTTGTTCTTAATTTTGATGTTTATAAGATGATTGAATATAAAAATTACTTCTTTTTTTTAAAGATTATTTATTTATTTATTTGAGAGAGAGAGCATATGAGAGGGGGGAGGGTCAGAGGGAGAAGCAGACTCCCTGCCGAGCAAGGAGCCCGATGCGGGACTCGATCCAGGGACCCCGGGATCATGGCCTGAGCCGAAGGCAGTCGCTTAACCAACTGAGCCACCCAGGCGCCCTAAAAATTACTTCTATATTATGCCACAGTAAATAAAAAAACTTAGAATAGCAAACTTAATATGATGACCAAGAGCAAGTTTACTGATGACTTTTTATTTTCTTAATATAAAACAAAACATTGATCTGGAATGCCTAAATCTTTGATGCTATTAATTCAAAGCATCAGTGAACCAGATTATGTTGTGCCAAACCTTGTCCCTGGTTTTCCATTAGGCTTTTTAGGAAGCTGTGTGTATTCTTTGGAAATATTAACGCATTATTCCAAAACACAGCTTTAGTGTTTCAGCATTCCTCAGTTCATTGTCAAAACCAATGGCTTATTTGCAACTGAAAAAGTTATACCCTATGAAAATCTGAGTCAATAAATATTAGAGAATTAAGAGCATTTACTTCTTTTTTTATTTATTTTTCATTTAATTTTTTTTTAAAGATTTTATTTATTTATTTGAGAGAGAGAATGAGATAGAGAGATCATGAGGGTCAGAGGGAGAAGCAGACTCCCTGCTAAGCAGGGAGCCCGATGCGGGACTCGATCCCGGGACTCCAGGATCATGACCTGAGCCGAAGGCAGTCGCTTAATCAACTGAGCCACCCAGGCGCCCCAAGAGCATTTACTTCTGAATATAAGTACCAAACCCAAGGTGTATTATCTCTTTCCACAACGTCTTAATATTATTTTATTGTTTCTCTTCTTGTTTTCTCTGCAGTAGGTAAGGACATAGGCAAGGTAAGGTCATAACATGCTTTGTCTCCAGTTTAATGGGAAAATCAATAGATACTAGCAATTTTAAGGATATAAGAGACAGCCACTGTCTTTGATAGAGTTCTTGGACTGAGACTCTACAACAAAAAGTAATTGAACATTAATATAAATCTCAAAAGCGAGGTTACATTTGACCAAATTAAACATAAATAATATATTGTTTAAATTATAATTTCTGAGTGAACTGGCCGAGATATTAAAACAAATGTTTATTGACTTTCTTGTCCTCAGGATCTATTGTCTTTCTCTGATTTGCTGCATGAAAAATAGTTGTCACCTTCTTAGAATATTTTCTAACTTGCTTCTGTGACGAAGGCATTACCTTGTTCCTCTTTTTCTTTGTGTCTTTTCTTTCCCCAAATATGTAGATGAAGTCACTAATTTCATTATCCAAAAATTAGGCTATATACCAGGAGAAAACAAAAGGCCTCATTAACAAGACACATTCACAGAAACATGGGAGAAATTGAGGAGGAAGGCCATGAGATCCATGTAGATGGTTTACAAATTCTTAAAGAACTCCTCAGTCACAATCCATGCTCTGGCAATGACCAACAGCCTCATCTCCCTGATATCCCTGCCCAGCTCAACCATGCAGTGCATCACAAAATCCACCAACATGCACTTGTACATCCATTCTGTGCAGAAGCTAGTGATCAGAAAACTGATGTCACACTCTTCCACTGCTTTCCTTCCAAGGATAAAGAAATTCTCTGTTGCATTGTCATGAAGCACATATTGCTTCCTGGTCTATCTTTGCATTCTTTAAGCATCAGTGATGATCACTGTGGACACCTGAATTTCTTCCCAAGTTACACTGCCCTTTTCCTTCCAGGGCTACAGTTCTTAGCAAGAGGCTACTGTTGTGATTAAAGGTTGCCCAGAATTTAATTCTTCTGTATAGTGGTCAAGCAGACAGTGGGTAGATGGATTCTGGGCAAATCCTTCACCTATAACTGTTGCCTCACACCTGTTATCTGATACATTGCTGTCAATTCTTGGTATTTCTTCTTCAACTCCAGTTCCACCTCATGCTTGAGACCAGTGTGGTTTTGGGAGACTGAGCAAAATACAGACAGTGTTTCCATCCTCTACTTCTAAAACCAGCTCAGTTGCACAGTAGCTTCATCATACCAGGATTATTTACATACAGACCCAGATCTTGCCTCCCTCTTGCCTGTTACATATTGCCTTCACAATATCTCTAATTCTCAGTATATGAGAGAAGACTGTACATTTGTAACTATCACTACCAAGATTTTGTTGCCCTTTACAATGGCTTCATATTTGTGTAAATATTTTTTACATATATTTTCTTTTCTCTGGTATTTTTACGATCTCTGCTTTTCTTGTCTTTGTTCCACTCTTTGTTTCTCCTCTCTTATTAAATAGTGCACAGTCTGCACATTGGTTTCTATTACCATTCTATGGAAACACATACATTTTTATCTCTATTGAAGGGTCAGGAAATGCTTTCTGTAAAGGGCCAGATAGCAGTATTTTGAATTTTGCAGACAATACCATATAACCTCTGTCACACTTATCCAACTTTGCCCTTGTAGTGCAAAATGAGCCACAGACAGTATGCAAATAAGGGAGCACGGCTGTGTTCTAATAAAACGTTATTGACAGGAACAGATGGTAAGCTATAGCTTGAAGATTCCTACTCTATATCACATGCTTCTATGTAAAGAGGAAAAAAATTGAATAAATTCTCAGGATTTTATTACCTTGAAGAAAACACTGTTAGAAAACCATTCTCGTTCCTCTGAGAAACAATATCCTCTTTTTACCGGAACATTTTGGATTCTCTAACGAAATAAACAAGAGAACAACACAATGATGAGATTGCAGCTATATGACAAGGATCAAAGTAATCATAATTCCAAGTCTATTAAAGTCCACAGATGACCCACAGCTATCATACAATGTGCAAAAACACATGTGACATCTAGTTGTTCAATTGGAAATAGCCTAAATTTGTCAAACAGTTGCTCTGATAAACAAGTTCTCTTGTTTATCAAACCATCATTAACTTCGGAAAGATTGATTTAAATATGAAAACACTCTTCTATTCTGCCACATTCTAATACTCTTTATTTCTTTTTTGCCTGGTTCCTACAAGGCTGGCTTTGAATTTTTGCATCAATGCTATTCTAATATTTATGAAGCAGCAAAGTCTTCTAAGACCTAATGAGCTTTTGAATGAGTCTGCAGGTAAGGAGTGACAATAGGTGAATGGGACAAGGGGAAAAGCAAACAAAAGAGAAAGCATTATTTCAGTCTAAAATTAATTTTCCTAACAAAAAAGTAAATTATCATAATAAACAAAGACTAATTGTTATAATTGGAGATATGCAGACAATTTAAAAAAGGCATCTACCCTTACTGTACTTGCTATTTGGTTTAATATATAGACGAATATTATAAATGCTACCAACTTAAAAAAGGTAGGAAATCATAGTTTACTTTATGGATAAAAAACATTGACTAGTGTTTATAATAAATAAAAATTTCCTTGAAAATTAAATATTTTGGGGCACCTGGGTAGCTCAGGCGGTTGTATGTCTGCCTTTGGCTCAGGTCATGATCCCAGGGTCCTGGAATGGAGTCACGCACCGGGCTCCTTACTCGGCGGAGAGCCTGATTCTCCTTCTCCCTCTGCTGCTTTCCCTGTGTGAGCTCTCTCTCTCTGTCTGTCTCTCTCTGAGAAGTAAATAAAATCTTAAAAAAAAAGAAAATAGAATATTTTTCTAATTCTGCATCCCAAGTGCCTTATAGATAGTAGCACTCATTATTAGTTATAAATGAACAACTTTATGGATTAATTTTTTATTAGATATGCATCTCCCTTGATGTTGTAATTTGTGATTATGTAATATAATTTGAAGACTGTTGCTAACTTTCTCTCTCCTGAATAAAGTTATATCACATAAATATAAACAATGTTGCTACCCTTCCCTTCTACATAGCTTGTGTTCAATTCTTAGTGGTTATGTTGCTCTTTGAATGTTGTATAAAAGAGCTAAAAGCATTGTCTCCAGAGCTGAGCAATAAATTGCACAGATACTGTCTAGGAGTGGAATCAGTTTCAAATTGGTATCTTGTATCCAAATTATCATGTATTGTTATATGTAGAAGTAATTTAAAAACATCTTAAAAATAGAAATCTTGAGTTGAGATAAATCTTGGTCTGGGCATAGTAAGGAAAGCAGCAGTGACAACTAATGATGTCATTGAGTAGCCACAAAGAATGTTGTGTCCCTGACTGATTTAAGGTTGGGGACACTCGGTGAGAATTAAAGAGAGGTACTGAAGTATTTGCACTGCATAATATTTCTTACGGTTTTAATTTTATCTAATATATTACATTTTAATTATCATTCAAGGAAATTTGGAGAAGCTTAAGTATACTCCAGTGTATATATTTAAGGTCAGAAAATCACTTAGTTCTATTGTTAACTTATTTGTGTTTCAAAGTTCTGGATGTTCTCTTAAAAAGAAGATCTTGATATTTTCTTTGAAGGCTAGAGTTTTTTAAGAAGAAATTTAGTATTCTAACAAGACATTTGTCTTTGTTTAAGGTCATCCTTACAACTTTGAAGAGAGAACATGCTGACAATTTATGAAGCAAATGTCGTCTAACTACCCATAGAATAGGGCAAACTTACATTACCTGTCAAAGCTACACTGAGAAATTGCAGGTAAAGACAACTATACAGAGAATGTATCTATAATCTTGTCATTTTTTTTTCCCTTTATGCTGAATATGCCACCAGAGAGTTAGAAAGAATTAGATTACTTCTCTGAATAGAAAATTATCAATGAAGAGTCTAATAAAGATGTGTAGGTCACTATTTTAATTTATTCAAAAAATAATCATGGTCTTAAGGCATATCAATTTCAGTCATTAATCACATGATCCAATGGGAAAAAAATACACTCAAGTAGAGTTTAAGTTCAGTTAGTGGAAGAATATTACAAGTACCTGAAACAGTACTTGATTTCTATAAATGATCAGTACCTATATATTCGATTGAATAATAACTAATTTCAACTCAAAAATTGAGTGGGTTGTCTCGCATGTTAGTGAAATTTCTTACTGCTAGCAGTTCTCAATACTGGAGGTACTAAAGGAAATCTTGGGTGATTGCCATCTGGTATGAAGTATAAAGAATTCTTTTTTTTTTTTTATTTCTAAGGAAGTCTTTTTTTCTGATTTCTTTTTTACTGTATCATTTTTTTTATTATGTTATGTTAATCACCATACATTACATCATTAGTTTTTGATGTAGTGTTCCATGATTCATTGTTTGCATATAACACCCAGTGCTCCATGGAGAACGTGCCCTCTTTAATACCCATCACCAGGCTAACCCATCCCCCCACCCACCTCCCTTTTAGAACCCTCAGTTTGTTTTTCAGAGTCCATCTTCTCTTATGGTTCGTCTCCCCTCCGATTTCACCCCTTCATTCTTCGCCTCCTGCTATCTTTTTTTTTTAACATAAAATGTGTTATTTGTTTCAGAGGTACAGCGCTGTGATTCAACAGTCTTGCACAATTCACAGCGCTCACCATAGCACATACCCTCCCCAATGTCTATCACCCAGGCACCCCATCCCTCCCACCCCCCACCACTCCAGCAAGCCTCAGTTTGTTTCCTGAGATTAAGAGTTCCTCATATCAGTGAAGTCATATGGTACATGTCTTTCTCTGATTGACTTATTTCGCTCAGCATAATACCCTCCAGTTCCATCCACATCGTTGCAAATGGCAATATTTCATTCCTTTTGATGGCTGCATAATATTCCATTGTATATATACACCACATCTTCTTTATCCATTCATCTGTCGATGGACATCTTGGCTCTTTCCACAGATTGGCTATTGTGGACATTGCTGCTATAAACATTGGGGTGCATGTGCCCTTTCAGATCCCTACATTTGTATCTTTGGGGTAAATACCAAGGAGTGCAATTGCTGGATCATATGGTAGCTCTATTTTCAACTTTTTGAGGAACCTCCATACGGTTTTCCAGAGTGGCTGCACCAGCTTGCATTCCCACCAACAGTGTAGGAGGGTTCCCCTTTCTCCACATCCTTGCCAACATCTGTCATTTCCTGACTTGTTAATTTTAGCCATTCTGACTGGTGTGAGGTGGTATCTCACTGAGGTTTTCATTTGGATTCCCCTGATGCCGAGCGATGTTGAGCACTTTTTCATGTGTCTGTTGGCCATTTGGATGTCTTCTTTGAAAAATGTCTGTTCAAGTCTTCTGCCCATTTCCTGATTGGATCATTTGTTCTTTGGGTATTGAGTTTGATAAGTTCTTTATAGATTTTGGATACTAGCCCTTTATCTGATACATCATTTGCAAATATCTTCTCCCATTCTGTCGATTGTCTTTTGGTTTTGTGGACTGTTTCTTTTGCTTTGCAAAAGCTTTTTATCTTGATGAAGTCCCAATAGTTTATTTTTGCCCTTGCTTCCCTTGCCTTTGGCGATGTTTCTAGGAAGAAGTTGCTGCGGCTGACATCGAAGAGGTTGCTGCCTGTGTTCTCCTTTAGGATTTTGATGGACTCCTGTCTCACATTTAGGTCTTTCAACCATTTGGAGTCTCTTTTTGTGTGTGGTGTAAGGAAATGGTCCAGTTTCATTCTTCTGCATGTGGCTGTCCAATTTTCCCAGCACCATTTGTTGAAGAGACTGTCTTTTTTCCATTGGACATTCTTTCCTGCTTTGTCGAAGATTAGTTGACCATAGAGTTGAGGGTCCATTTCTGGGCTCTCTACTCTGTTCCATTGATCTATGGGTCTGTTTTTGTGCCAGTACCATACTGTCTTGATGATGACAGCTTTGTAATAGAGCTGGAAGTCTGGAATTGTGATGCCGCCAGCTTTGCTTTTCTTTTTCAACATTCCTCTGGCTATGCGGGGTCTTTTCTGGTTCCATACAAATTTTAGGATTATTTGTTCCATTTCTTTGCAAAAAGTGGATGGTATTTTGATAGGGATTGCATTGAATGTGTAGATTGCTCTAGGTAGCATTGACATCTTCACAATATTTGTTCTTCCAAGCCATGAGCATGGAACGTTTTTCCATTTCTTTGTGTCTTCCTCAATTTCTTTCATGAGTATTTTATAGTACAGATTCTTCACCTCTTTAGTTAGATTTACTCCTAGGTATCTTATGGTTTTGGTTGTAATTGTAAATGGGACCGACTCCTTAATTTCTCTTCCTTCTGTCTTGTTGTTGGTATATAGGAATGCCACTGATTTCTGTGCATTGATTTTCTATCCTGCCACTTCACTGAATTCCTGTATGAGTTCTAGCAGTTTTGGGGTGGAGTCTTTGGGGTTTTCCACATAAAGTATCATATCATCTGCAAAGAATGAGAGTTTCACTTCTCCTTTGCCGATTTGGATGCTTTTTATTTCTTTTTGTTCTCTGATTCCTGTGGCTAGGATTTCTAATACTATGTTGAATAGCAGTGGTGATAGTGGACATCCCTGCTGCATTCCTGACCTTAGGGGGAAAGCTCTCAGTTTTTCCCCATTGCGAATGATATGTGCTTTTGGTTTTTCATAGATGACTTTTATGATCTTGAGGTATGTACCCTCTATCCCTATACTCTGAAGAGTTTTGATCAAGAAAGGATGCTGTACTTTGTCAGATGCTTTTTCTGCATCTATTGAGGGATCATATGGTTCTTGTTCTTTCTTTTATTAATGTATTGTATCACATTGACTGATTTTTGGATGTTGAACCAGTCTTGCAGCCCAGGGATAATTCCCACTTGGTCATGGTGAATAATCCTTTTAATGTACTGTTGGATCCTATTGGCTAGTATTTTGGTGAGAATCTTTGCATCCATGTTCATCAAAGATATTGGTCTGTAATTCTCCTTTTGATGGGTCTTTGTCTGGTTTGGGGATCAAAGTAATGGTGGCCTCAAAAAACGAGTTTGAAAGTTTTCCTTCCATTTCTATTTTTTGGGACAGTTTCAGAAGAATAGGCATTAATTCTTCTTTAAATGTTTGGTAGAATCCCCTGGGAAGCCATCTGGCCCTGGCTTGTTTGGAGAGATTTTTGTTTGTTGGGAGACTTTAATTATTGCTTCAATTTCCTTACTGGTTATAGGTCTGTTCAGGTTTTCTATTTCTTCCTGGTTCAGTTTTGGTAGTTGATACATCTCCAGGAATGCATCCATTTCTTCCAAGTTATCTAATTTGCTGGCATAGAGTTGCTCATAATATGTTCTTATAATTGTTTTTATTTCTTTGGTATTGGTTGTGATCTCTCCTCTCTCATTCATGATTTTATTGATTTGGGTCATTTCTCTTTTCTTTTTGATGAGTCTGGCCAGGGGTTTATCAATCTTGTTAATTCTTTCAAAGAACCAGCTCCTAGTTTCGTTGATCTGTTCTACTGTTCTTTTGGTTTCTATTTCATTGATTTCTGCTCTGATCCCCTTTATTATTTCTCTTCTCCTGCTGGGTTTAGGCTTTATTTGCTGTTCTTTCTCCAGCTCCTTTAGGTGTAGGATTAGGCTGTGTATTTTAGACCTTTCTTGTTTCTTTTGAAAGGCTTGTATTGCTATACACTTTCCTCTTAGGACTGCCTTTGCTGTATCCCAAAGAATTTGAACAGTTGTATTTTCATTTTCATTTGTTCTCATGAATTTTTTTAATTCTTCCTTAATTTCCTGGTTGACCCATTCGTTCTTTAGTAGGATGCTCTTTAGCCTCCATGTATTTGAGTTCTTTCTGACTTTCCTCTTGTGATTCAGCTCAAGTTTCAAAGCATTGTGATCTGAAAATATGCAGGGAATGATCCCAATCTTTTGGTACTGGTTGAGACCTAATTTGTGACCTAGGATGTGATCTATTCTGGAGAATGTTCCATGGGCAGTAGAGAAGAATGTGTATTCTGTTGCTTTGGGATGGAATGTTCTGAATATATCTGTGAAGTCCATTTGGTCCAGTGTGTCATTTAAAGTCTTTATTTCCTTGTTGATCTTTTGCTTAGATGATCTGTGCATTTCAGTGAGTGGGGTGTTAAATTCCCCCACTATTATTGTATTGTTGTTGATGTGTTTCTTTGCTTTTGTTATTAATTGGCTTATATAGTTGGCTGCTCCCATATTAGGGGCATAGATATTTACAATTGTTAGATCTTCTTGTTGGATAGACCCTTTAAGTAAGATATAGTGTCCTTCCTCATTTCTTATTACAGTCTTTGGTTTAAGATCTAATTTGTCTGATATAAGGATAGCCACCCCAGCTTTCTTTTGGTGTCCATTAGCATGGTAAATGGTTTTCCACCCCCTCACTTTCAATCTGGGGGTGTCTTTGGGTCTAAAATGAGTCTCTTGCAGACAGCATATCAGTGGGTCTTGTTTTTTTTTTTTTTTTTTTTTTATCCACTCTGATACCCTGTGTCTTTTTGGGGGCATTTAGCCCATTTACATTCAGGGTAACTATTAAAAGATATGAATTTAGTGCCATTGTATTGACTGAAAGGTGACTGTTCTGTATATTGTCTGTGTTCCTTTCTGGTCTATGTTACTTTTAGGCTCTCTGTTTGCTTAGAGGACCCCTTTCAAGATTTCTTGTAGGGCTGGTTTTGTGTTTGCAAATTCCTTTAGTTTTTGTTTGTCCTGGAAGCTGTTTATCTCTCCTTCAATTTTCAATGACAGCCTAGCTGGATATAGTATTCTTGGGTGCATATTTTTCTCATTTAGTGCTCTGAATATATCATGCCAGTCCTTTCTGACCTGCTAGGTCTTGTGGATAGGTCTGTTGCCAGTCTAATGTTTCTACCATTGTAGGTTACAGATCTCTTCTCCCGAGCTGCTTTCAGGATTTTCTCTTTGTCTCTGAGACTGGTGAGTTTTATTATTAGATGTCAGGGTGTTGACCTATTTTTATTGGTTTTGAGGGGGGGTCTCTGTGCCTCCTGGATTTTGATGCCTGTTTCCTTCCCCAAATTAGGGAAGTTCTCTGCTATAATTTGCTCCATTATACCTTCTGCCCCTCTCTCTCTTTCTTCTTCTTCTGGGATCCCAATTATTCTAATGTTTAGTCTTATGGTATCGCTTATCTCTCGAATTCTGCCCTCATGATCCAGTAGTTGTTTTTCTCTTTTCTTCTCAACTTCTTTATTTTCCATCATTTGGTCTTCTATATCACTAATTCTTTCTTCTGCCTCATTTATCCTATCAGTTAGAGGCTCCAATTTAATTGCACCTCATTAATAGATTTTTTGATTTTTACTTGGTTAGATATTACTTCTTTTATTTCTAAAGAAAGGGTTTCTCTAATAACTTCCATGCCTTTTTCAAGCCCAGCTAGTATCTTTAAAGTCATCATTCTGAACTCTAGTTCCTACATCTTACTAATACCTGTAATGATTAGGTCCCTGGTAGTTGGTACTGCCTCTTGTTTTTTTTTGCTGAGGTGATTTTTTCCGTCTTGTCATTTTGTCCAGAGGAGAATAGGTGAATGAGAGAACAAAATGCTAACAGGGTAACAATATCCCCAGAAAATATGCACTAAACAAATCAGAAAAGACCTGAAACTAGGGGAAAAGAAAGGGAAGAAAGAAAAAAGAAAAAAAAAAAAAGATAAAACAAAAACAAAACAAAACAAAAAGAATATGATCAAATATGATCAGGCTGGTGCAGAGATCAGTGCCACACACCAGATTTTGGGCATATTTTGGTCTGTTAGAAGAAAGTGTATCCCAAAATTTTAAAGAAATAAAAACTTATATATGTACAAAAATAAAGGTTAATACGATGAAGGGATGGAATATGACTGTAAAGACAAAAATTATAAAAGATTTTATAAAAGGAATTGATAAGATAATAAGTTGATTGAAAAAAGAAAGAAGAGGATTTAAAAAAAAATAAAAGGAGAGAATGTGATCAGGCAGGAGACTAGAACAAAGCTGTACACTAGAGATTTAGGGTATATTTTGATCTGTTAGAAGAAACTGTATCCCAAAATTTTAAAGAGAGAACAACTTATATATATATACCAAAAATAAGGGTAACTACTATGAAGGGATAAAATATGACTCTAAAAATGAAAAACAAAAAATATTTTTTTAAAAAAGGGGTTGATAGGATGTTGGTTGAAAAAGGGAAAAAGAAAAATTCAGGGGCACCTGGGTGGCTCAGTCGTTAAGTGTCTGCCTTCGGCTCCGCTCATGGTCCCAGGGTCCTGGGATTGAGCCCCGCATCGGGCTCCCTGCTCCGCGGGAAGCCTGCTTCTCCCTCTCCCACTCCCCCTGCTTGTGTTCCCTCTCTCACTGTGTCTCTCTCTGTCAAATAAATAAATAAAATCTTTAAAAAAAATTTTTTTAATAAAAAAAAGAAAAATTAAAAAAAAATGAAAAAAAGACAGTTAAAAAAATTAACTTTGAAAGACTAAAGAATCATGGGGAAAAAGCCATGAATTCTATGTGCAGTATTCCCCTAGCGCTGGAGTTCTGCTGTTCTCATTGATCAGTAAACTTGGTCTTGGCTGGCTATTCTTGCTGATCTTCTGGGGGAGGGGCCTGTTGCTGTGGTTCTCAAATGTCTTTGCCAGAGGCGGAATTGCCCCACACTTTCCCGTCCGGGCAAAGTAATCCTCTTGGGTTTGCTCTCGGGAGCTTTTGTTCCCCGCAAGCTTTCTGTACAGCTTTGGAGGAGGAGAGTGAAAACAGCAGCCTCCCAATCTCTGCCTCAGAGGAGCCGAGAACTCGGGGGCCCCACTCTTCAGTGAGTCCCCAGAGAAAAGCAGTCAGTCACTCTTGTCTCCCCATCTGCGGCCGCACTCCCTGCTCACCTGGCCTGTGACCGAGCATTTCTATCTCTGGCACCCAACCCGGTGTGGAGTCTCCAAACCTAGCAGAGTCCTGCGGTGTGCTCCCGCGCCGCTCCTCCTATGGGAGGAAGGGGAGTCTCCCCAGATCTGCCTCTTGTTGCGTCCTTGCTGAAGGAGCAGTGGCCCCACTGAGCAGCGGGTCACGGTTTATGGCAACCCTGAGCTGAGAGCCCGCTCCTCTGCTCTGCCTCCACAGCCAGCTTCCCCGCTCCAATACCTGGGAGTTCTGCCACACTCAGTCACCCCCGGTCTTTCTGTAACCCCGAGGGTCCTGAGACCACACTGTCCCACGAAGATTCCACCCCCGCTTAGCCACTGGAGCAACGTCCCTCAGTGGAGCAGACTTCTAAAAGTTCCAATTCTTTGCTCCATGGCTCTATCACTTGCCAGAAGTGACCAACGGAGGCCCCTCCCCTGCCATCTATCTTCCCGAATATCGCCTCAGATTCACTTCTCTGCATGTCCTACCTTCCAGAAAGTGGTCACTTTTTGTTCAGAGAGTTGTTGCTATTCTTTTCTTTGATCTCCTGTTGAGTTCGTAGGTATTCAGAATGGTTTGATCCCTATCTGGCTGAATTCCTGGGACCAGACAAAATCCAGGTCTCCTACTCTTCTGCCATCTTGCTCCTCCCTCAGGCCACCTGGGTGGCTCAGTCAGTTAAGCGACTCTCCCTGCCACTCCCACTCCCTGTACTCTGCTGCACTCTCCAAGCCAGGCTCCCCCCAAGACCAGAATGGCCCGTGGCAATGCATTGTGCGCAGGTGCGACTTGCAGTGCTGAAGAATTCTTTTTTTTTAAAGATTTTATTTATTTATTTGTCAGAGAGAAAGAGAGAGAGAGAGAGCCCACAAGCAGGGTGAGCTGAAGGCAGAGGGAGAAGCAGGCTCCCCGCTGAACAGTGAGCTTGACATGGAGCTCCACCCCAGGACCCTGGGATCATGACCTGAGCCAAAGGCAGACGCTTAACCGATTGAGCCACCCAAGCATCCCAGTATAAAGAATTCTTTCACTGAGTTTGTATTTGAGCTAGATATCCTGCTGAATATTTTCCTACTCTAAGACTATAACTTCAGGAAGAGGTCGATAATTCTGAATACATATAAGAATACAATCAGAGAACACATTATATTCTGAATATGTATATAGAAAGGCCATTTTGCTTATGATGATATCAGTGTCTAAACGTTAAGTATAACTTTCATGTGCAGATGGGTAACAAAGAATAGATAATTCTGGTTGCTTACAAATAATCAAGAGTTACTATACATGAATCAAAAACTATTTGAATTATGTGAGTCCTTAGAAAGCATGTATTCTATACAATTCTGCAATTGCACTACTGGGTATTTACCCCAAAGATACAAATGTAGGGATCCGAAGGGGTATGTGTACCCTAATGTTTATAGCAGCAATGTCCACAATAGCCAAACTGTGGAAAGAGCCAAGATGTCCATCAACAGATGAATGGATAAAGAAGATGTGGTGTATATATACAATAGAATATTATGCAGCCATCAAAAGGAATAAGATCTTGCCATTTGCAATGACATGGATGGGATTGGAGGGTATTATGCTAAGCAAAATAAGTCAGTCAGAGAAAGACATGTATCATATGATCTCACTGATATGAGGAATTCTTAATCTCAGGAAACAAACTGAGGGTTGCTGGAGTGGTGGGGGGTGGGGAGGATGGGGTGCCTGGGTGATGGACATTGGGGAGGGTATGTGCTATGATGAGCGCTGTGAATTGTGCAAGACTGTTGAATCACAGACCTGTACCTATGAAACAATGCAATATATGTTAAGAAAAAAAAGAAGAAGAAGAAGAAGAAGATAGCAGGAGGGGAAGAATGAAGGGGGGAAATCGGAGGGGGAGAAAAACCATGAGAGATGATGGACTCTGAAAAATAAACTGAGGGTTCTAGAGGGGAGGTGGGCAGGGGGATGGTTTAGCCTGGTGATGGGTATTAAAGAGGGCATGTTCTCCATGGAGCACTGGGTGTTATGCAGAAACAATGAATCATGGAACACTACATCAAAAACTAATGATGTAATTTATGGTGATTAACATAACAATAAAAATTTAAAAAATAATAAAAAATGAAGTTAGAACCAGAAAGCATGTATTCTACTTCTACAATTTTCTGGTGTAGGAGTTTTGCAGAAGGCATGTGCCTTATTGATGGCTTCCAGCTGGATAAGAGAACCAAGACTGTATTACTGACTCCTGGTTCACAGCTTTTTCCTATTTTATTAGCATTTTCCTGGTGTATCTAATACATTTTTATTACCTATACTGTCACGTCTGTGTTTGAAACTTTTGAATAAGTAAATCTTTAGTGGAAACTACTGTAAGTATATTTTTATTTTGATGAAGATGAGGCAAGAGGCAATTTCTAATAAGTAAGTGTTATGACCCAAAGGTTTAAAAAAGAAAAACTAATAATCAAGTAATAACCTGGACCTTTAGCAGGTGAAAAGGCAGACTTGCAGACCACAAATGACTGGATTCAGCATCTTTGCAGGAATTAAAAACATCTAGTGATTACATGACAATGGGAGTGAATTCCAGCATCATTAAAATCATGAGCATGAAACGAAATGCTAACTCCTCAATGGATACTGCCATTAAGGCACAATGGATCTCAATTCCTCAAAACCAAAACATGAAAGGAAGAGAAAATATTAGCACCATGTTAAACCCTGTTCATTATATATCTAGTTGTAAAGGTTACCACACCAAACAGAGATGGAATGCCAGCAGACTGCCTATTTAAATCATACAAATTTAACTATGTATCTAGTAACATTTCACAAAACTTATTGAAGTTTATTAAAAGGGAAAGTGGCTTTCAAGGTCTGTAACACCTTGGAAGTGACTCAACAACTTGGTCCCATCTGTGGCTTATCTGGATTCTTCGCATCTTAGCTTGAATATATTATAAGTGCCCTGATGATGTCTTAACTCTCCCCAATCAGGAAGGTTTTTCTCTCAAATTTCATTTTTGTTGCTGTTGTTGTTACATAGGCACAACTCTTTCTTTCTCTCTCCTTTTTCCCTCTCTCTCTCCTCCCTCTCTCACATACTGTCTCCCCCTCTCCCTCTTCTTTTCTGGTTTATTGTTATATGGGAGGGGTTGCCATAACATGCATGAAGCTGAGGATCACTCACTGGAAGCCATGATCCAGGTGGTTACCAAGTCAGCATCAAAATGAAGAAGTAAAGATGTATTTACCAATGTAAAAGGAGAGACTCACATGTGAAGTCAAGAGGGCTTCCAATCAAAATTCCAATGTTTGAAGGAACTGAATGAAACGTAAACTCTGGAGGAATAATTGTAAGTCACATTTATGTGATTTTCACAGCTTTTATGCCGCAGTAGAGTACCATGATTTGCTAAAAGTTCTAATAGCATAGGGCTTCCAAACAGGTGTGTGGCTGCCAGTGCATTGTTAATGGGTTGTTGTCTGCCCAAGGTTGACAGATACTTGCTGCATGTCACTTCAAGTGCTCTTGACAGTGCTACTGTGATGAGAGGTTCTGTGAATATTTTATCTAACTTTGCCCAGGTGCAAACTCACTTCAGACCCTCATTGTGTGCCTCTCACTTGTCACAGGCCTGCTCTTGAATACCCCTGGTACTTTGGAAACCCACTGAGTACTCACAGAATGTGCAAACCAAAAGTGGTTGCTGCTGATACCCATGGGGCCATTCTTGGCCAATGGGGAATAGAAACCAAAAAATAAATTAATGCTGTCCTTCTTTATACACCAGGTGGACAGTTGTGACTGAGCTCCGGTAGCTCATAGTAACGGCCAACATGGTGAAATGCATCCTTTCTTCCCTTTGGATTCACCTGTCGCTCATTCCCATTCCCTGATGTCACTTTCCAAATAAACTACCTACAGCCCTGTTTCTCAAGGTCTACTTTTGGAGATCCCAGCCTAAGACAGCCAAGATTTATCACTCACAGTCTTCACTGGGGTTAGGTAGGTCCTTTCTTAGCTGGAGTCCTCTCGCCTATCACCCACTGGTGAAAGCAGACTCAAATGTTTACCCAAGTGTGTTGTGCAGATATTATAATTTTTTTATGTGAACTATGACCTGAAAGGGTTCAGACACACTGCAATAAGCTATAAATTTATGATGGCTTGTTATTTGACTATAGAGCCCATAATTTACAAAGAACTAACTAAAAAGTACAATTTATAGAATTTCATTTCTGAAAACAAAACTCTATCCAATTACATTACTAATTTAGAGGGTGATATGGCTAACAGAGTAAGACAAAAGGAAACTGAATGTCTAAGGCACAGAAAGGAGCATAGTGATAAGGCATGAACATGAATAAGGTAACAAACCACAAAGTAATTGTGAGACGTTTGGATTTTAGCTCAGATATGACTTGGTATTACCTACCATGTAGAACAACTAGATGGTCACTTCTGTATTATATTTTAAATACTAAAATGAAAATACTTACCTTTTTTATGGGGAAAGAGCCAAACCTTGTGGCATAACATTACTTTCTGTTACCCTGCTTTCACTGTTTATATGGATTCCTTATACCTTGAAAAGGTGACTCTCAAATACTTCAAAATCACTATTGACATGCTTTAGAGTGATGTCTTCTTACATCATACATGAAGTCCTATAAAATTTGACCTTCCATTTAAGAGCTTACAGGGCAATACTCCCAATTTTCCATGAAAAAAACAATACTTTCACATAAAAAACAAGTTTATATATAGGTAAATATTCTTTCTACACCTATCACTAGACTTAAACTAAATTTGATGCGAATTACATTTCCACTAAAAAAAAAAATTACTTTCATTGTAGTTACAATCTGGTTTCATATGATAAGTCCAACCAAACCTCCCACCACTCAATCCACTGTCTCTATAATAGATATATGTGTATATGCATTTATTTATAATTACATGTAGCTAAATACATATATAGTGTGCATTTAATATAAATATATATTTATTTATAAATTATATATGTAGTATACTTTTTGTACATTTTAAAAGAAATTTTTAAAGTTTAGAAAGAGTGTATTTTCTTCTCCCATCAGAAGAGATTGTCTTGTGCATCCCTTGAAGATTCCTGTTAAACTAGGTTCTTCTTTGTCATCTCACATGGGTTGGGTTCAGTGTGCCTATTCTTGACTGACCTGGAACACTGTGATCATAGGATATAGAACCATTGGGTTTTAGCAGCTGCAGTCAAAAGCTGAGGCAATCCTGCCTTGTTTGACCCGATGAAGGCAAAACTCTGAGTTTCTCTCTCATGTGGAAATTGATTCTGATGTCAACCCCACTCTGTCAGATTTGATCCAGGATGTCTGAGTTTCCAGGGTGGTATTTTTTAGGTTCTAGTTTTTACAAATGAATAATTTTCAAACTTGCTTGGGACCTCAGAAGTGTTAACAGTTTTGTTTACTTATTCACTTTGCAATTTTGCAACTCTTACCGTTTTTACAAGCTTAGTTATCTAACCTGAAATCAAGGAGATTTCTTTTTCTTACTATCAAACTGAAAAATGCCTTTCTCCTTGCTTCTCAAAACTGTAGGTATTAGGGGTGCCTGGGTGGCTCAGTCGGTTAAGTGTGGACTCTTAGTCTCAGCCCAGGACTTCATCTTAGGTTCATAAGTTCAAGCCCTGCATTGGGCTCCATGCACTGGGTGTGGAGACTACTTAAAAAAAAAAAAAAAAAAAAAGGATCAAAGTTTGTAGGGGTTAATTGATGTTTTCATGGAACCAAACACTAGCAAAGATTCTAAAAAAGAGAAAGAAAGTAACTTTCTTGAAAAAAAGCACTTCCTTACTATGGGCAGTAAAAGACAAGCAGGACATAAAGCATAAATAAGTTCAGCTTGAGTGATGTTTCACTAAGGTTGTCCACTACATCACTTGTTAGTAGGTCATGATTCCAGTTCCTAAAAGTAAAGATTTTAGATCACCCATATGTAAAAATTAAATCTGATACATTCAAAAACAAGTGGATTTTACAAATCTGTAGCAATAAAACTTTTTTTATGTCAAAAATGCCTACAATCTTGTAATGAGAATTACTATGAAAATAGTCTCTGTTTTCACAAGTTTATCTTGTGGTAACTGCAAAAATGAGACATTCAATAAACATTTAATAAAGGTGTAGGAAGTCTTAAGCTAATTATATGACTTTTACCCCAAGGTATACTTGTTAAAATATGCTGTTAAATAAGTTATTAAAATAATTACTTAGAGATTTACTTCAGATTTACAGGATTTGTGCATTTCTATGCTTGTTTATATTAGAGACCATTTAGTATATGATAAAAATTCATTCTCACTCAATAACTTCCATTAAAAAAGCTGTTTACTGAAATGTATGTACATATAGAAAAGAACACAAACAAAAGTATACAGCACAATATATTTTCCCAAATTAAGACACCTTTTGTCACCAGCACTCAGATTAAGAAACAAACCATTAGCTCCGTCTTAGAAGGTCTTGTGTCCCCTCCCATCCAATAAATCTCTTCTAACTGAAGATACTCATTTTTCTGACTTTTAATGGATTAGTTTGGACTGTTTTGTACTTTAAGTAAATGAAATTGTGCAGTTCACTCTTTTCAGTTTGGCTTACTTTATTCAATTTTATGTTTATCAGACCTATTCTTATTATTGCATGTAGTTGTATGCCATTTATGTCTGTTGCTGCATAGTATTCCACTTTATCAATATGCCATAATTTGTTTATCCATTCTCCTAATGATAGTACATGGTTAGTGGACAGTTTGGAGTTATTACAAAATGTGCTGTTATGCATATTTAATATATGTCTTTGGTTAACATACACAAGGATTTCTATTGGGCATAGACCTAAGAATGACTGCTAGTGATTTTTCATGTTTAGTGGGCATTTAAAAATCTTTTATAAAGCATTTGTTCAAGTATTTTGTCCACTTTTTACTGGGTTATCTCTTTGTTTTTAAAGATTTTTTGTTCCTGATATATTCTGGATAAGTCCTTTGAGGATATATGTATCATTAATATTTTCTCCCATTTAGTAAATTGCTTTTCTATTTTCTTGATGTGTCTTTTGTTAAATGTAAGCTAATTAATTTTAATAAAATTTACTGTAACTTTTTTCTTTCATTGTCAGAAATTGTGTGATCTTTTATTTTATTTTAAAGATTTATTTATTTGAGAGAGAGAGAGAGAGTGATCTGGGGGAAGGGCAGAGTGACAGGGAGAGAATCTCAAGCAGACTCCCTGCTGAGTGTGGAGCCCAATGTGGGGCTCCATCCCAGGATCCTGATATCATGACCTGAGCTGAAATCAAGAGTTGGGTGCTTAAATGACTGAGCCACTCAGGCGCCCCCCAAAATTTTGTGGTCTTCTAAAAAACACTCTTTTCATGCTCTAAAGTCACAAAGAGACTCTCTTATGTTTTCCACTAAAAGTTTTATTATTTTACTTTAAAAAAAAAATTTAAAGATTGTATTTATTTATTTGACAGAGAGAGAGAATGTGCACAAGTAGGCAGAGCAGCAGGCAGAGGGAGAGGGAGAAACAGGCTCCCCACTGAGCAGAGAGCCCGATGTGGGACTTAATCCCAGGACGCTGAGATCATGATCTGAGCTGAAGGTAGATGCTTAACCAACTGAGCCACCCAGGCATCTCTTATTTTACTTTTCATTTAGATTTTCAATCCATCTGAAAATGACTTCTGTGTATGATGTGAGGTAGGGGGTCAAAATACTTTTCTAAAAAATATTATCCTCTCCCTTTTATACTGCATTATTAGCTTTGTTATAAATTAGGTAACCGTATATGTATGGGTGCATTTCTGGACTCTCTCTTCTGTTCCCCTGGCCACTTTGTCTATCTTGAAGTTAATACAAAATTGTCTTAGTATTATGACAATAATGTATTCTAATATCTTCAAATTAGAAAATACAATAATTATTATTTAATAATAAAAAGAGATAATTTACAATTTTTGAAACATGAAAAATACATTTATTATATATTATTTTAAATTTTTATGTAGACCACAATATATAGATTATTTTAATGAGTAGCAATATAGCAATATTCTTTTTTTGAATAGAACCCTATTAAGATGATTTCTATGTACTTTTCTGATGTATTTTATTTTATTTTATTTATTTTATTTTTATCTTTTTAAAGATTTTATCTATTTATTTGAGAGAGCGAGAATGAGAGAGAGTACATGAGAGGGGGGAGGGTCAGAGGGAGAAGCAGGCTCCTCACCGAGCAGGGAGACCGATGCGGGACTCCATCCTGGGACTCCAGGATCATGACCTGAGCCGAAGGCAGTTGCTTAACCAACTGAGCCACCCAGGCTCCCTTTTTCTGATGTATTTTTAATTCTTTGAACATTTCTATACTTTTTGACATGAGATATTATAGGTTCACATTGTACTTTTCCTTGCACATTCGTAGAAATAGGTATTTCTCCATTGAGATCAGGTTCTTTTGGGAGGAAGTGAATTTGGAAACCAAGATCTTAACATTTATTTTGATAATGGCTGCTTGGTACTTGTGGCCTTTCCAGTGGTTGGAATAACAAAATGTGTGTGTGTGTGTGTGTGCATGCATGCAACTGTATACATACATAGACAAAAATATATATGTATACATATGGATACATATAAATGTGCACTTTCACACACACATATACCTATATATAGTTTCACACTAACTCCAATTCCAATCCAGCACCATGAGATTCATTCCAGATTTCCCTCTTTTTATGTCTGTAACTCCTTTTACTAACATTGGGAAATTTGTCTAGCAATATCTAATATATTTCATTTGTTTTCTCTATCTCCCTTTATATAACTAATATCTGACAGCTACAGTTTCCACCTCATTTGGCTTCTTTCCTCACATGGTCCTCAAGTCTCACTGCGCCCCTATTTTTGCTTTTGTCATTTTAATGGCTCTGATAAAATTGAGGGAAAAAGAAAAGATGGAAAGGAAGAGGAATCCTATTTTTCTTTGGGCAAATTTTGGGAAATAAATCTAATTTTGCTTTAAGAGAAGATCAATGACAAAAGGAAAAATAAGAAAAGAGGAGGAGACTGCTGCAATCTGTTTTTTATTTCATGAAGAAGGATCAGGTCTTCCTTCTGATCTTTATTATGTAATATTATCATTGCTCTGAGTAAGGGAGGCACAAGGATTACCAGTGATTACATTTTAATCTTGATCTGATTATATTTTATTAAAAAGTATCACATATTTTCAGCCTCCAAAACACAACTTATTACAAGAAAGATTATGTTGATGTCTTTTATAAGATCTCAAAATAAAGGTTAGTCAATTGAAATCTATTTATAGTTTATTTTTATTTTCTTATGTCCTCAAGCTGGAAATGAGTACTAACCCTATGTCTTATAGGACCATGTTGCACTTTTTAAAGTATCTTTTTTCTTTGGTTTCTACAATCATCATCTTTGTCACTATTCTCAGAAAGTTGAGTTATTCATCTTTTAGATGTTATATTAAACATCGAATAAGGCATTAAATGGGCAGGGTATCTGACTTCAGAAAGCATTTATTCTACTGAGCTCTTACAAGGAATGTGAATATTATTAGATTAATATTAGTTATGTAAGAAACTAATCCCCAAATGCATAGTGGTTTAAACCTAACATGATTTTTTTCTGTGAATTAATATTCCCAGGTGCGTTTTCCTGGTCAACAGGAAGACTCAGCTCCCACAATCACTTAAACTTACAGAGCTTCTTTAATCTTCAGCACAGAGCTTCATTGTGATGGCCTCCTCTGGGTCAACCAGAAGGTGGATAGGTCAGGGAGCAAGCACATGTGGGAGGCTTCTAGGGGCAGAACTGGAAGTGGCTGGTCTCATTTATTCTGTTTTCATTCCATCATTAGAACTCTGTTACATGGCCCCATGAAACAGCAAGGGAATCTAGGGTATGTAGTACTGATATATGCCCAGGGAAAAGGAGAAAGTTTCTGATGAATTGTTAAGAATAGCTGCCATAGCAATATATAAAATGTATAAAAAGCAGACCTGCTCTGGTTGAGACACAAGTGAGCCATATGTACAACTCAGTAGATATTTCCTCAGCCCCTTAAAAATATAGAAACAAATAACATCATCAACAACAAAAATCTTTCTCCAAAAATCTAGGTTTTCACAGAATGCCTTCTGGAAATTATTGCATGAAAATGTATGCATTTACTCAGCAATCTCATTTTTAGAACTCTATACTATAGAAATAAAAGCATATTTCAAAAACAATTACATTACAAATGTACCCATTGATTCAGCAATCTCATTTCTGGGACTACATACTATAGAAATAAAAGAATATTTTAAAACTATTGTATTAAACACATACTCATTGTCTCAGCAATTCAATTCCTGAGACTCTATACCAAAAAATAAAAGAATATCATGTTGGAAAGCTCTGTTCTCAGCAATTTGTTCTCTAGAATGTCTTCTGAAGCAGTATTTGTAGTAGCAAAGGCAAAGCAAAATAAGATGAAAATCAAACTAGAGGGCACCTGGGTGGCTCAGTTGGTTAAGCGACTGCCTTCGGCTCAGGTCATGATCCTGGAGTCCCAGGATCGAGTCCCGCATCGGGCTCCCTGCTCAGCGGGGAGTCTGCTTCTCCCTCTGACCCTCCCCCCTCTCATGCTCTCTCTCTCTCATTCTCTCTCTCAAATAAATAAATAAAATCTTTAAAAAAAAACTATTTAAAAAAATTAAAAGAAAATCAAACTAGAAAGAAAATGGAAACCCTTTAATAGGGAAGTAATAGAAGGGATTCATAAATATTTTAAGATCATGAAATATTATGTGACCATTCCTTAAAACTAATTCTAGTTGGAGTGTAGGAATTTCTACAATGTACTGATAGATAAGTAAAGCAAGATGCTGGTAACTGTACATAATATGAGCTCATTTTCCTAACATAATGAGAAAATAACCAATATCTCTAAGTGCAGAGGGCATGTGTGTGAGAGGGAGTTATAATATAAACATAATGAAAGGTATCATTGTGTTTAACCTTTTACAGTTGTTACTTGTCATGATTGGGGTCAATTGAGTACTGGAAGCAGGAAAACATAAAGACCACATGCTTATTTTACCCAGTATAAAGACACTGCTGATACACTAGAAGAGATCAGTGGGAGCACCAGAATACCCATGGCAAAATGACCAAACAGACATTCACTACAATTATCATGATGTGTATTAGTGTGCTGTGATCGAAAGTGGGTTTTATTTGTTATCTTAACTTTACTTTTATATATCCCTGATAAATGTAGAAAGGCTCCTATAAAACTCTTCTTTATAGATTTTCTTTGTTTTCTAATACCATCAATATAAACAATGCCGTGTGAAAAAAAAAAGCCAGAGATGAGATTCAGTGAGAATCTTATTCCAATAATCCTTGCAGAATTCATATATTTTTCACTTGTTTAAAATAAGAAGTTCTGGCACTTCCTACAGTAAATCTCCCTTTGGGCCCACTGAGTTTGGAGTTTGGCTAACAAGAACCTGATTATTAGTGTGTGTGTGTATTTGTGTGTGTGTGTGTGTGTTTGCTTCAGATAACTAAAATGGCTTGCCTAAATGTAGGTGGTTATGCCACATATCATAAAATTTCCTAAAATATGAGACATATCTGAAGAACATTTCAGAGATGTACTTTTGTTTGATTTTATTATTTTATTGTTATTTTTTACTTTTTTAATTGAACAATAATTGATATGCAATATTGTATTAGTTTCAGGTGTACAACATAGTGATTCAGTAGTTATATATGTTATGAAATGGTCCACAATAAGTCTACTACCATCTGTCATGGTAGAGTTGTTACAATATTATTGACCATTTTCCCTATGCTGTATGTCACGACCCCATGTCTTAATTTTATAACTGAGAGATTGTACCTCTTAATCCCCTTCACCTATTTTGCCAGACATGCAGTTTTAGTAATGATTCATAACAATAACTTCTGTACCAGTGCTCTATTTGCAGAAGCTTTTCAAAGAACCTAATGAACCCAAGGGAAGATTTTAATTTCTCAGTGTTTGGCAATACAAAGAGAATGGTGTGTATATTCTTCAATTCTAAATAATTCAGATGAGTGTTCTGACTTTTAATGAGGCTTTCTCATCATTTTTCCATTTGAATATTTTTAGTACATTTTGGATGTGTTTTGGTTTCTTTTTATTCATTGTGCCTTGCATTAAAAAGAGATGCACAACAATCTAACAATTCTGTAATAGACTCTTATATTTTGAAAAGTCAACTCAATTTCAGAGAAGTCAAATTTATCTGTTTATCCATCCCTCTGTCCATCCAATGATCTATTATCTGTCTATCTATCTATCTATCTATCTATCTATCTATCTATCTATCTATCATCTATCATCTATCTATCTATCATCTATCATCATCTATCTACCATCTATCTATCCATCATATATCATCTATCTAATCTTGATAAACACAAGCTTCCTCTTTTAGGCCAACAATCTGGTTTAGTCAGAGACATTTTGATGATTGCACCACTGAGTCTGAGAAAGGGATCCCCTGGTGATGTCATGAAAGGGATCCCCTAGTGAAGATATCAAAAGTGGTCTCAAAGAATTATCTTACTAAATAAGACAGAATTTGAGGGTATTTCAGAAGACTGGGAGGAGTTTTTTTGTTGTTGTTTGTTTTTCTTGAGAATATCAAAGGGGTGGCAGATGTCTTATTATTGCTCCTATAGAAATAAATGTCACAAGAATAGGTGGGAAAAATTTCCCCATGACAAAACTGGAAAACATGGTGGAAGAGAGTCACTCCAAGATGGAAAATTAAGTGTTTTTCTTTTTGTAGTCATAGTCCTAGTTGGATAAAGTGCTTGGAATTTTGATGTTCAGAACTACATGAAGTCTAGATTAAAAAGAACCCCATTAACTTTCTGTCTCCATTCTTTTTTGAAATCACACTATCAACTTGATCTTTTCAAACTATTATTTAAATTTACCTTTATCCTTATGAACATAGATAAAATAACAATTCCTTAGTATAGCTTTTAAAGGCTAGTATACATAGAAGATTTGTAATTCTATGCTTTTTAATTCATTTGTTCAACATTTGTTGACTAATTGCTGTATAAAATTTCTTTCAAGTTTGCGGAGAACCCAAAATATATTGCTTTGCTTCTTTTCAATTTCTCTATATCTTCTCCAAACTCTTTTCTGACTCAGAATTCCTCCTGCTTTTATATACTACTCAAATCCCATGGAACTATTAAAATCAAAACAAATGTAATGAACATTATGTTCATTATATGTTATTAGGGGAAAATGCTTTCTTCATTCTGTGAATTATTACACATAGCACAGTTCTCAGCATTACTATTATTTAGGTGTAAACCTTAGCTGCCCTATAAGATTACAGAATCTAGATCTAGGGTCTGTTAGTTCTTCTCACATTGCCTTTAAAGAACCTACACTTTTTGTTTTCTTTCTGGAATCTGTAGTTTTCTATATATTTTTTTGTTAACTGGTAAATTTGCCTTTTTTCTCTTTCCTCTATTAGAATGTAAGTTTCATAAGGATAAGAAACCTGGCTGCAGATAGTTTCCCATATTTTACCTGCTAAACATAATGTCTGACAAAAATATAGTTGTTGAAATATAGTTATTAAACTAATTGAATACTTATAATTCATTTTTTACTAGGTAAATAAAAAGTTTATGTATAGGGAAATTCGGGTTCTTTGGCATTGTCAAAGCCTTGCATCAAAATGTCTATTTTGTCCTTCACCTCTCCCATTACTGGTATACCCATAGTTAAATATTGCCTAAATTCCTAAGGAATGTTGCAAGACTTGGGTAATTTTTCTGTATTTTCAGTTACCTTTTTATACTTTTGTTTTAAAATAATTTTATATTTACAGAAGAGTTGCAAAGATATTACAGAGCTCCTGTATATGCTTCACTCAGCTTCCCCTAACCATAATCATGGTACATTCACCAAAACTAAGAATTTAACATTAATGCAATACTATTCACTAAAACAGTGGTTCCACCAGGCTTTCCAATAAGGTCCTTTTTCTGTTTCAGGATCTAGTCCAGTATAACACATTTCATTTAGTCATTATGTCTCCTTATCTCCTCTAATCTGTGACAGCTTCTCAATCTTTCCTAGTTATTCATGACCTTGGCACTTCCGAAGAGTACTGGTTATATATTTTGTAGAACACTCATCATTTAATGTTCTTCCAATGTTTTCTCATTAAACATTTAGATTGTATTGGGGTTACAGATTTTTGGGGAAAGACACAAAAAAGTAAAGAGGAGGCTAAACTTTTAAATAGTATCAAGTAATCTGTGTCCTACATGAAAACATCCCAGAGAAATAGAACATACTACCTGGCCAAAATAGTGAAGCAGCCACCAAACCTGGCAACAGGATGATAGTTTCAAGGCAGATGGTAAAAACAAAAACTTGGAGACTCTGGTGGAGGTTTAACACATAATACAAGGGCAAGATAAAAGGAGACAACATAAAAAAAAGTGTTAAGTTTTAAAAACCCATTTTCATTAGTTTACATAGAAATAATTATCATAGTTTATCATAGAAATAATTTTATAATAGCTCAAATTTCAGAACATTGTAAACCATTATGTATTTCATGAACATTTAAATGAAATTTCTGCTAAAATCTTTTCACAAATATTTAATCCAAAATTCTGTTAGGAAATAAATTTTAAAATAACTTTATTTAATATATAGTAAAAATTATTTTGGTCACTTGTTAAATATTTCAATGATTTTCTGAGTTGAAACTATTCAAGATAAACTAGTTTAATATTCACCCCAGCTCCCAGCAGTTTATATTTATTTATATTCATTGCATGTCAAATAAGGAAAAGACAGACAATATTGATTTTCTGTAATTCAGAATTAGTTTCATAAAAATTTGAAACAGTAGTGGTAGTTTTAATTATATATCTCATCATAAGTTTTCAAAATTATTTTAGATACATATTTCAGAGGCCAATTTTCTACACAACAATCATTTTTTTTACAAGAAACTAAATTTGTATTTCTACAAAAGCCACTTTCAAAGTGACATTTAAATATTGTGTTTCTAAGTTACCTGTGAAGAGTGAGAGTTTGACTTCTTCTTTGCCAATTTGAATGCCTTTTATTTCATTTTGTTGTCTGATTGCTGAGGCTAGGACTTCTAGTACTATGTTGAACAATAGTGGTGAGAGTGGGCGTCCCTGTCATGTTCCTGACCTTACGGGAAAAGCTTTCAGTTTTTCCCCATTGAGAATGATAATCACTGCGGGCTTTTCATAGATGCCTTTTATGAAATTGAGGTATGTTCCCTCTATCTCTATACTTTGAAGAGTTTTAATCAAGAAAGGGTGCTGTATTTTGTCAAATGCTTTTTCTGCATCAATTGAGAAGATCATATGGTTCTTGTCTTTTATTTTATTAATGTGATCTATCACATTGATTGATATGTGAATTTTGAACCACTCTTGCATCCCAGGAATAAATCCCACTTGGTCGTGGTGGATAATCCTTTTAATGTACTGTTGGATCCTATTCGCTAGTATCTTGGTGAGTATTTTGGCATCCATGTTCATCAGGGATATTGGTCTATAATTCTCCTTTTTGGTGGGGTCTTTGTCTGGTTTGGAGATCAAAGTAATGCTGCCCTCATAGAACAAGTTTGGAAGTTTTCCTTTGCTTACTATTTTATGAAACAGCTTCAGAAGAATAGGTATTAGTTCCTCTTTAAATGTTTGGTTGAATTCCCCCGGGGAGCCATCCAGCCCTGGACTCTTGTTTGTTGGGAGATTTTAAATTACTGCTTCAATTTCTTTGCTGGCTATGGGTCTCTCCAGATTTTCTATTTCTTCGGGTTCCAGTTCTGGTAGTTTATATGTTTCCAGGAATGAGTCAATTGCTTCCAGATCACCTAATTTGTTGAGACATAGTTACTCATAATATGTTATAACAATTGTCTGTATTTTCTTGGTATTGGTCATGATCTCTCCCCTTTCATTCATGATTTTATCAATTTGGGTCCTTTCTCTTTTCTTTTGGATAAGTCTGGCCAAAGGTTTATTGATTTTATTAATTCTTTCAAAGAACCAGCTCCTAGTTTTGTTATCTGTTTACTGTTCTGGTTTCCATCCCTTGATTTCTGCTCTAATCTTTATTATCTCTCTTCTCCTGCTTAGTTTAGGCTTTGTTTGCTGTTCTTTCTCTAGCTCCTTTAGGTGTAAGGTTAGTTTGTGTATTTGGAATTTTTATAATTTTTTTGAGAGAGACTTGGATTGCTATGTACTTACCTCTTAGGATCGCCTTTGCTGCATCCCATAGGTTTTGGACCAATGTGTTTTCATTCTCATTAGTTTGCATGATTTGTTTAAGTGCTTCTTTAATTTCCTGGTTGACCCACTCATTCTTTAGCAGGATGCTCTTTAACCTCCAAGTGTTTGAGTTCGTTCTAAATTTCTTCTTGTGATTGAATTCCAGTTTCAAAGCATTGTGGTCTGAAAATATGCAAGGGAATAATCTCAATCTTTTAGTAATGGTTGAGACCTGATTTTTGACCCAGTATGTGATCTACTCTGGAGAAAGTTCCATGTGCACTGGAGAAGAATGAGTATTCTGTTGATTGAGGATGGAATGTTCTATATATATCTGGGAAGTCCCTCTGGTCCAGTGTGTCATTGAAAGCCCTTTTTTTGTTGTTGATCTTCTGCTTAGATGATCTGTCCATTGCAGCGAGTGGGGTGTTGAAGTCCCCTACTATTAATGTACTATTATCAATATGTTTCTTTACTTTGGTTATTTATTGGTTTATATAATTGGCTCCCATGCTGGAGACATAAATATTTACAATTGTTAGATCTTCTTGCTGGATAGACCCTTTAAGTATGATATAGTGTCCCTCTATATCTCTTACTACAGTCTTTGGTTTAAAATCTAATTTATCTGATATGAGGATTGCTAACCCAGCTTTCTTTTGAGGTCCATTAGCATGGTAAATTGTTCTCCACCCTCTCACTTTTAGTCTGGAGGTGTCTTCAGGTCTAAAATGTGTCTCCTGTAGACAGCATATGGATGGCTCTTGCTTTTTTTTTATCCAATCTGATACACTGTGTCTTTTGGTTGGAGCATTCAGCCCATTTACATTCAGAGTAACTACTGAAAGATATGAATTTAGCGCTATTGTATTGTCTGTAAAGTCCCTGTTTCTGTAGATTGTCTCTGTTACTTTCTGGTCTATGTGAATCTTGGGGTCTCTCTTCACTTACAGAATTCCCCTTAATATTTTTTGCAGGGCTGGCTTGGTGGTCTAAGTTATCTACCATTTTTGTATAGATTAAATTCATTTAAAATTTATAATCATATATCTAATACATTTAATGTCCTTAATATCCAAATATTTATTTTCTTATTTTAACTGATTTTTTTCCTGTGAACACAAGGTTGAATTTCAAATTATAATGTAATTAATTTTATGACCCCACAAATATTCAACATTAAGATGTTAGCTCTTTTAGAGTTCTCCATTCCAATACAGTAAACTACATGTCCCAGAATATGATCGTATACTTATGTCTCCGTATAACTTTGAAGATTTATACAATTTAAAACATGAAGCCTAGTGTTGCAATATAAGGGATTCTGACTCTAGGAAACTTCACCTACAAAATGTGTGTGATATTCGTACTTCCTACTTTAAATAATTTTTTCTACAACCTCTGCTGTCTAGACTTACCATTTTTATGAACTTTTTTTTTTTAAGAGAGAGAGAGAGGGAGAGGGAGAGAGAGCTTGCACAGGTAGTAGGTGTGGGGGTAGCAAAGGGAGAGGGAGAGAGAGAATCTTTTTTTTTTTTAAAGATTTTACTTATTTGACAGAGAGAGACAGCAAGAGAGGGAACACAAGCAAAGGGAGTGGGAGAGGGAGAAGCAGGCTTCCTGCTGAGCAGGGAGTCCGATGTGGGGCTCGATCTCAGGACCCCGAGATCATGACCTGAGCCGAAGGCAGATGCTTAACGATTGAGCCACCCAGGTGTCTGGGAGAGAGAGACTCTTATACATGCTACCCACCCAGCACAGAGCCCCAGTTGGGGCTTGATCTCAGAACTCTGAGATCATGATCTCAGCTGAAATCAAGAGTATGATGCTTAACCAACTGAGTCACCCAGATGCCCCAACATTTTTACAGGAATATTTAGAATAAATTAAGACTAGAATCTTGCATTAAATGAGTTTATTTACCTATAAATAATTTTTTAACTCTTGCTATTTTTGCATAATTTATTTTAAAAGTTTGAAAACATTTCATAGGTTTGTCTTTTATTAGAGATTTGTTGAGACTCAAGTTGGCTCTATCTGCACAATTTACTTCCCCCAATTGAGCAGGTAACCATATCATAACATGTGCATTAATAATTGTTATCATTGTATAATAATTTAAATATTATACAATTATTTCTAATAGCATATGTATGTATAAATATGTATATGAGCTAAATATTCAGATTAATGCCTTTTTTGATTCCCTTCTAGATGAAAATTCTAACTTTTCCTTCAAGGACTAAGAGGTGATTTGTCAAAAAATTATTTTATATTTTATTTTTAATCTAAGGGCCTTCTTTGCCTGGAATTTCAGTAACTTTTAGAATCTGGACACTCAGATGAAAGTAGGCACATAAAATAATGGTTTCAGGCTTTAATAGCTATCTTTTGTGACTAAAGAAAAATCTATAACTCATGATTGGAAATATTGTTGACTATTGTTTTACTTAAACTTATTTCAGCCACAAACAACAGAAAAACGTACTAAAAGTGTCCTAAATAATAAAAGGTATATTATTTCACAATACTAATTCCAAAGTGTTTAATTTAGAGTGGTTTGATAAAGCACTTCTAGTATTGATTGCAGATACCTGGGAATCTCAGAAAAATGTCCAGAGAGCCATGAAATATAAAATTTTTAACAATAATACCCAGATATCGTTTACCTATTTCACTCTCTTTCCTTCACAAACAGAGAGTTACATTTTCCAGGGGCTACTTAATGTATATTATCACAACTAGATGAAATGTACAAAAAGATGTGAGAATCCAGCCAGCTTTTATCAAGCACAAGCCTGAAAAGCTTTACAAAAATGTAAAGTAATGCTAACTTTCACACAATTATTTTATTTTAGAAATTACAGTTATGACTCATAAAAACATTATTCATGGCAACATGTAATGATTATATTCATTTTGAATAAATTCTTAACTAATATGTTTTACACTTCTCATTTTAATTTTTTTTAATTTAAATTCAGTTTAGAAAAAAATAAATTTAGTTAACATATAGTGTATTATTAGTTTCAGGTGTAAAATTTAGTGATTCATCAGTTGCATATAACACCCAGGGCTCATTACATCAAGTGCCCTCCTTAATGCCTATCACCCAATTGCCCTCGTTTTAAAATTTTAATACAGGAAATATTGATAGATATAGTCCACATAAACAAAAGCTCCTTGGAGTCCTTAATAATTCTTAAAACTATAAAGAAGTCCTAAGTCTCTGGAATTTGAGAGTTGCTGGCTTAATAATACAGACCATTGAGTACCTGGTGCTTTTCATCAACTAGTTCTGTCATTACCACAGGCATTAATAATTTCTCCTCCATGACCCTCTTCATAGTTAGGGATAGCTGCAGTAATCCCAGGTATCACATGCAATTCTGTGATGCAGCAAAGAAGACAATCAATTACTCCTAAATTCTTTCTTTTATGAGAGAGGTGAACATTACTCATGACTCCCAACAGAATTTATCGCATGCCCCATTGTCTGGGAAAGGATAAATGACTATGTTAATCAATCACTCTCAAAGGGAATGACATCACTTTGATTGGCTGAATCCAACTGTCACCCATTTCTAGGTACAGGAAGAGAAAGATCCACTTCTTGGAACTCTTGGCCAAGTGAAGGATGAATAGTCAAACTCACTATGGATTCTAAAAGCAAGTCACACTCTTAGCTTAGGGAGTGTATGTGGATAAAGTGAGTGTGTCATTAACATTTGTTGTGCTGAATTTATTCATGAAAATCAGGCAGGTATTAGACACTGACCATCTCATATGTGGCTCTGGCCATAGTCTTTGTCCAACTAATCCTATCCTGAAATTCTTGGTATTTAAAATTGTAACCTTTATAATTAACATTTAAAAATTAATTAAGGTAGTAAATGTAGCTGGCAAAGTGGGTAAGTAATCTCTAAAAAGGTAGCTTGAAACAATAGTTTGGTGGTAGACATTCAAATGCAAAGCGGTAGAAGATTCAAAATAAAGTTAAGGCCACAGATCTCAAGAACTTGCAGTATATTTATAACAAAATATTTTATCCCTTCCTTGAGAAGTGCACCTTTTCCCAACATACTGAAAAAAAATGTGAAAGTCTGTACAGATTGTGAAACACTAAAACACACTAGCATCTTCTTATGTCTGCATTATAGTTGCTAATTTATATATAATTATGTTTATTGTTTTACTTTGACTTGATTCTGAACCTTCCAAAAGCATTGGACTGTGATAAAATGTTTTGGCTACTAATCTTGGTCCTGTGCTAAATTTCTATGCCTCTTTTCATATAAAGTTTTGATCTTCATTTTCTAATTTATATAATCTATTTATAAAATGATTAGATTAAGAAAAATGACATCTAAGATATTCTGAGATGTTAAACTTTCTTCAATAGATATAGTCTTCAATGTTTGGTAGAGTCATAATGACTTGACTTAAATTGGTTGACCTTGTGATTAATTTTTTCAGGAAGAGATTTGAAGACTACATGTACTAAAGAAATGATATTTTAGATGTCTGTCACAAACTGATGTGCATGACAACTTCATAGGCATTAAATTACTTTGTCTATTTTAGGTGTGGGCATAACCTTGCTTGACAAATATTAAAAAAATTCTTATAAACATTTGATATTGTTCTGAAAAAGTTATGGTCTCAGTTTTTGTTTTAGAATAAAGATTCCAAGTAATCTACATTGCTATTATAACATTCCTAATTTTTTTTACATTTTTGCAAAATGTAAATTAAATGCTTTGGAAATATTTTCAATATTGCTTCAAATATATTTGCGTATATATTTGTCATATAATGTTGGAGAGAGAGTGCTGGTTCTCCTACTTTTCAATACACTATAAGCACGAATAAAAGTGCTTTATTGGTAGGTATTATACATTTTGTTTTATAGATCACATACATGTAAGACTGAGACGTTATGATATATCAGACTGAACATAAAACATTTAATACTGTCTCCAAATTAAATATCAGTTTCCACAGTTGACAATATTTCAGAATACCTCCAAGCATAATTATGTTTTTGGTCCAATATTTAGAATAGTTTTGATTCATAATAACTTCAAACTAGTATCTCTCTCTCTCTCTCTCCGGTTGTATTGATAAATGATCTGAGTGGAAACAATACATTTGATTTAAAATGAAAATATTATATCCAATTTATATCCCTCTATAAGTGAGTATATAACCAGATAAATCAATTATACAGTTGAATTGAATAGCAATTATAAGAATTTAGTCAAATCAGTCAATTCAGCTGTACTGGTGAAATAATTTATGATTTCATTTATAAATCTGAAGTTTCCAATTTATGTTTAATTCTATCTCAAACATTTCCCATAGAGAAGTTGCTCTGCTGATGGGAAGTTAATATCACCCAAATCTCCAGGGGAATTAGTTCAGTGTGGTGATGCATTGCACCAAAATTAAAATTAAATTTCAGTTGTCTCATAATAGTTTTTCATAATCATCTGACAACCTAGTTAGCTAACACTACCAACATATTTTCTCTCCTGAAAGCCTAACAGGTGTTTGGTAGATTTTCTTCATCTGTTACAAATCAGTACTGATTCCAACTGGACATGTTCCATTCAATAGATGGACATTTTTTATACTTGTAGATATCCTGCACCTGTTCAAACAGTATCAGCTCCAAACCTGTCTTCTTAGTTGATGCTGGCTGTTCTGTTCTTGACACCTGGCCCATCGGATCCACATCATTGTCTCTATAGAAGAGATTTATTACACACATACTCTTGCACCTGTCTCAAATTATCTAAATCTGTCTATGTCTGGCACAACGTCAGTCTTAGTGGGGCTGTGGAGGGATAGATTGACCTGTGCTGAATCACATTTTTTCTTCATGACCAAATGATATATTAATTCTCTAAAAACTTTATAACTTTATCAAAGTAAATTTTAGCTATGTTACCATTAGAAACTATCTTAAACTGAAGATTTCATACCTGAATTTTTCCAATTTTCAGAACAAAATAGACATATTTTAAAGGTCAGAAGATTGAGGATGTGCTTATTATATAGGCTGGGAATAAATTGACCTCATTACCTTTAGTTCATCTGTGATAGGGAAGGTAAGGCTAACCTCCTGGGTGAGGGGGAGAAAACATGCATTTTTATAGTCCATGAAAACTTAAGTTAGCTAATATTGATCTCCCTGGGAGGGGAAGAATGGAATAAATGGAAAGAATAAAAATGAGAGAGAGAAGAATGTGTTCTAGGTCTTCTAAAAAATGGTATTTGTTGGGGTGCCTGGATGGCTCAGTCAGTTAAGCGCGTGCCTTCAGCTCAGGTCATGATCCCAGGGTCCTAGGATCGAGCCTCGTGTCAGGCTTCCTGCTCAGTGGGGAGCCTGCTTCTCCCTCTCTCTCTGCCTGCCGCTCTGCCTACTTGTGTTCTCTCTCTCTGTCAAATAAATAAATAAAATCTTTAAAAAATGGTATTTGTGGCTAATATATGTATTTTCCTCAATGGAGCATTAAAAATTCTGAAGAACTGACCTATCAATGTTGGGATGACTCCTTCCTTTACTATGAAAACTATGGGAATTACAAATAAACATTAGATGCCTGTATTTTCAGTTTTCCTGTAAGTCAAAAGAGAATTCTGTTTCTTAATAATGAGTCACATAACCAAAAGTGATGTAAAAAAAAAAGAACCCACCTTGCATCCTCACAAAATAGATTAGTTTTTAAAAAATAAAGGGATTCCATAAGAAAAAACCCAGAAGTCCAGTTTTCAAGAAGATAATTGCAGTGGTGCAGTTCTGAGTGTTCCAGATTTCTTCTTAAAAAATAGAAGTGATATGATGATGAAAAACAAATAGGCATATCATCAACAAAGTGAGCTGATAGGCAATCCCCAGATACCTGAGAATGCGGGTGGCTGTTATCAAAACACCAGTAGGGGTAGGACTAACTCAGGATCAGCAGCTGTGTGAGGAAAATAGTGAGAAATTGAAGGAGATTACTGACAAATTCAATGAAACAAAGACTCTGATATTATCATCAAATATCTACAATAAAGAGGACCCAATTCTGAGTGGGTAAACTTGCTCAGTTAAACCTAGAATGATAGGTAACACTGACAGAAATCCTTCCATAGTCTGGTTTGAGAGTTAGTCTCTCTCTCTCTCTCTCTCTCTCTCTCTCTCACACACACACACACACACACACACACTGTGTCTGTTGTTATTAATTGGCCATGGATGGATAAAACAGTGCTGATATTGCCTAAACCTCTGAGGATCTTAGAGATATTCAACAAATATTTCCTTCCAGAAAGATAGAGTTTTCTGTTGAAACAAAACTCCTGAGACATTCTCCTGGGAGAATGAACCACAACTGAGCATGGCAGCATCACTAGGGATAAGAAAGAGAAAGTTCAGATAGCAAGAAACAAACACAGGCTTAGAAGAAGTAGATTCCAGAACATACTGTAACCACAATACAAAGTGTATGAAGGTGGAAACACTAATATGGAAGTCAAGACTAGTAGGTAACAAAGCTGAAGACAGATTGCTTGATGCAAGCTTATCTCTGAAAGAAAGAGTAGGGACTACACAAACAAGGCTTCAGGATAATAAAAGAAGAAATCTTCAAAGAAGGAGGATGAGGTAGAGAAGGAGGAAGAGAGAGAGAGATGAGAAGATACTAGCTTGGTCCACAATCTTTGTTTCTTCAGGAAAACCAGACTCTTAAACATTGAGGAAAAAAAGAATGAACTCAAATGCCACATAGATACTATAAGAAAAAAAGATGTCAATGAATCAAATAATTTTGTTAGAGATATTGAAACATTCCTATAATGTGACTATAAAACACATGATAATTGTAATACCTAATATTTTTAAGTGAATAAAATTAATTAATAAAGAAAATGAAAGTTTGAAAAGCGTACAAATCACATAAACTCAGAACAAGGTGACCAAATAACAGAAGAATGCTAAATGAGAATATTAGACCTTAAGAAAAGTATTCAAAAAGAAAGAAATTCAGAAATGAAAACTAAGTTAGAATAAACAGAACACATATAGACTTCTGAAAGCAATGTAAAAAAATTGATGCTTACATGTAGAAAAATAATGAAAAGTTAAAGATCTAGAGAAAATGATTTCAAAGGAAAACTATATAAGAAGACACATAGTTATTTAACCTATGTTTAATTCCATCCACCCCCCCTCCCACAAAAAGCACCCTCCCTTCTGTAAAATGTGAAAAGAAATCAGAGTAAATATATAGATCTAAATTAGGAGAACTTCCTGTACTTCAGAAATATGTTGATAGGGCATGTACCTGTTATAAACAATAGCAAGTAAATAATAGCAAATATAAGAAACAATTTAAATATGCATCAGGAATTGATTGAATTAACAATGACGCATCTGTACATACACCAAAAGAAAAGGAAAATACATCTATTTGGTGATATGGAACAGTTTCCAAAATTTTGATCCAATGAAAAAAGCAACTTTAGTTTCTCTCACTACATACAGATCGATAGATATACAGGTAGGTAGTAAGTAAGTAAGTAGTAAGTAAGTAGATGGGAGATAACTGAAGTTGTTTTTCTTTTTTTTAAAGATTTATTTATTTATTTATTAGAGAGAAAGAGCATGAGAGAGGGGAAGGGCAGAGGGAGAAGCAGACTCCCCGCCGAGCAAGGAGCCCGATGTGGGACTCGATCCCGGGACTCCAAGATCATGACCTGAGCCGAAGGCAGTCGCTTAACCAGCTGAGCCACCCAGGTGCCCTGAAGTTGTTTTTTGAGGCTTGCTGGATCACTGGCAAGAACGTTGAAGAGAAAGATATGTTTTCTCTTTATTTTGTATTTATGTATGTATGTATATATATAATACTGTATATATTCATTACATATTATATAATATATACTATTTATTATATACATTATATATATTATCTATATATAGAGTATATATATGTGTGTGTGCATCTGTATCATCCAACTTTTCCTCATATTAATATCATTCATAATCATAGGATACTTACCAAAAGTAAGAATTGAACATTGATGTAATACATACATGTTTTTTAAAAATACTTAAAAAAATACTTTTTAAAGAAACATTAAAATAATAAACAGTGCTATTAAAATGGTTAACTATAGTGAAAGAGAAGAAAAGAGGAAGGAAGGGAGGGAAGGAGGGAGGAAGATTGGGAAAGAGACCCTGAAATAGGAAAGTGGGGGCAGTTTTTAGGTCCATTAATTACTTGATGCATTATTGGACCATTCCAGTGCGCTGAATTGGTGATGCTTCCTGGATGATTTTGTACTAAACTATGACAGGGACGAGTTCAGAATCACTTCCCTGTGTGGTTAAGGGTTAATGAAGACTACAGAACAAATATAAAACATTTAAAATTATATTTATTCTTAAAGACGAATTGTATCAAGACCACAGAGAATTCTGGCCACTATTCAGAGGAAAAAAAAAAAAAAGATTTTTATCTTGTCATTGATTGTTGGTTTTCCCTTACTTATACTTAATGGAAGATTTTGAAATGTACCCTAAACACCTATCATAGATTCCTTCCCTACAATTTGCTATCTTAATGTTTAGAATATGGTGCTTAAACCTGTCTGCCAACCCTGGAATTTATCCCTGAAGCATAAATGTATTTGCCTGTGGCAAATATTTAGAATACCAAATTGATAGAGATTTTAAGTTTTATGATGTATATAAAATATAACATATTTAAATGAACATTTCTGAGGTTAGATTTTGTTCTCAATAATCATATTAACAAAATATTTAATAATTCAACTATTATTTAAAATAAAAATGTCTTGAACTATTGTTTATTAACAGTAGCAATAATTAATATATGCTCAAGTTTTATAATAACATCTTTGAAAAATTAGCTAACATACCATTCTATTGAAAATCTTTACATGAGGATAATTGCTGTTGTGAGAATGTCTATAGATTTCTAGTGTCAGATACCAGGTTTTACCAGGTACTGGACAGATGATCTAAGCAAAAGATCAACAAGGAAATAAAGACTTTAAATGACACACTGGACCAAATGGACTTCACAGACATATTCAGAACATTCCATCCCAAAGCAACAGAATACACATTCTTCTCTAGTGCCCATGGAACATTCTCCAGAATAGATCACATCCTAGGTCACAAATTAGGTCTCAACCAGTACCAAAAGATTGGGATCATTCCCTGCATATTTTCAGACCACAATGCTTTGAAACTCGAGCTCAATCACAAGAGGAAAGTCAGAAAGAACTCAAATACATGGAGGCTAAAGAGCATCCTACTAAGGAACGAATGGGTCAACCAGGAAATTAAAGAAGAATTTAAAAAATTCATGGAAACCAATGAAAATGAAAATACAACTGTTCAAATTCTTTGGGATACAGCAAAGGCAGTCCTAAGAGGAAAGTATATAGCAAAACAAGCCTTTACAAGAAACAAGAAAGGTCTCAAAAACACAACCTAACCCTACACCTAAAGGAGCTGGAGAAAGAACAGCAAATAAAGCCTATCCGAGCAGGAGAAGAGAAATAATAAAGATCAGAGCAGAAATCAATGAAATAGAAACCAAAAGAACAGTAGAACAGATCAACGAAACTAGGAGCTGGTTCTTTGAAAGAATTAACAAGATTGATAAACCCCTGGCCAGACTTATCAAAAAGAAAAGAGAAATGACCCAAATCAATAAAATCATGAATGAAAGAGGAGAGACCACAACCAACACCAAAGAAATACAAATAATTATAAGAACATATTATGAGCAACTATATGCCAGCAAATTAGATAACTTGGAAGAAATGGATGCATTCCTAGAGATGTATCAACTACCAAAACTGAACCAGGAAGAAATAGAAAACCTGAACAGACCTATAACCACTAAGGAAATTGAAGCAGTCATCAAAAATCTCCCAAAAAACAAAAGCCCAGGGCCAGATGGCTTCCCAGGGGAATTCTACCAAACCTTTCAAGAAGAATTAATACCTATTCTTCTGAAACTGTTCCAAAAAATAGAAATGGAAGGAAAACTTCCAAACTCATTTTATGAGGCCACCATTACCTTGATCCCAAAACCAGACAAAGACCCCATCAAAAAGGAGAATTACAGACCAATATCCCTGATGAACAGGGATGCAAAAATTCTCACCAAAATACTAGCCAATAGGATCCAACAGTACATTAAAAGGATTATTCACAACGACCAGTGAGATTTATCCCTGGGCTGCAAGGTTGGTTCAACATCCACAAATCAATCAATGTGATACAATACATTAATAAAAGAAAGAACAAGAACCATATGATCCTCTCAATAGATGCAGAAAAAGCATTTGACAAAGTACAGCATCCTTTCTGGATCAAAACTCTGCAGAGTATAGGGATAGAAGGTACATACCTCAGTATCATAAAAGTCATCTATGAAAAACCCACACAAATATCATTCGCAATGGGGAAAAACTGAGAGCTTTTCCCCTAAGGTCAGGAATGCAGCAGGGATGTCCACTATCACCACTGTTATTCAAGATAGTATTAGAAAGCCTAGCCACAGCGATCAGACAACAAAAAGAAATAAAAGGCATCCAAATCATCAAAGAAGAAGTCAAACTCTCACTCTTTGATACTTGATGTGGAAAACCCAAAAGACTCCACCCCAAAACTGCTAGAACTCATACAGGAATTCAGTAAAGTGACAGGATAGAAAATCAATGCACAGAAATCAGTGGGATTCCTATATACCAACAACAAGACAGAAGAAAGAGAAATTAAGGAGTCAATCCCATTTACAATTGCACCCAAACCATAAGATACCTAGGAATAAATCCAACCAAAGAGGTGAAGAATCTGTACTCAGAAAACTATAAAATACTCATGAAAGAAATTGAGGAAGGCACAAAGAAATGGAAAAACATTCCATGCCCCATGGCTTGGAAGAACAAATATTGGGAAGACGTCAATGCTACCTAGAGCAATCTACACATTCAATGCAATCCCTATCAAAATACCATCTGCTTTTTGCAAAGAAATGGAACAAATAATCCTAAAATTTGTATGGAACCAGAAAAGACCCCGCATAGCCAGAGGAATGTTGAAAAAGAAAAGCAAAGCTGGCGGCATCACAATTCCAGACTTCAAGCTCTATTACAAAGCTGTCATCATCAAGACAGTATGGTACTGGCACAAAAACAGACCCATAGATCAATGGAACAGAGTAGAGAGCCCAGAAATGGACCCTCAACTCTATGGTCAACTAATCTTTGACAAAGCAGGAAAGAATGTCTAATGGAAAAAAGACAGTCTCTTCAACAAATGGTGTTGGGAAAATTGGACAGCCTCATGCAGAAGAATGAAACTAGACCATTTCCTTACACCATGCACAAAAATAGACTCCAAATGCTTGAAAGACCTAAATGTGAGACAGGAGTCCATCAAAATCTTAAAGGAGAACACAGACAGCAACCTCTTCGACCTCAGCCGCAGCAACTTCTTCCTAGAAACATCGCCAAAGGCAAGGTAAGCAGGGGCAAAAATTAACTATTGGGACTTCATCAAGATAAAAAGCTTTTGCACAGCAAAAGAAACAGTCAACAAAACCAAAAGACAACTGACAGAATGGGAGAAGATATTTGCAAATGACATATCAGATAAAGGGCTAGTATCCAAAATCTATAAAGAACTTATCAAACTCAATACCCAAAGAACAAATGATCCAATCAAGAAATGGGCAGAAGACATGAACAGACGTTTCTGCAAAGAAGACATCCAAATGGCTAACAGACACATGAAAAAGTGCCCAGCATCACTCGGCATCAGGAAAATCCAAATCAAAACCTCAACGAGATACCACTTCACACCTGTCAGAATGGCTAACATTAACAAGTCAGGAAATGACAGATGTTGGCGGGGATGGGGAGAAAGCTGAACGCTCCTACACTGTTGGTGGGAATGCAAGCTGGTGCAGCCACTCTGGAAAACCGTATGGAGGTTCCTCAAAAAGTTGAAAATAGAGCTACCGTACGATGCAGCACTTGCACTACTGGGTATTTACCCCGAAGATACAAATGTAGGGACCCAAAGGGGTACATGCACCCCAATGTTTAGAACAGTAATGTCCACAATAGCCAAACTATGGAAAGAGCCAAGATGTCCATCGACAAATGAATGGATAAAGAAGTTGTGGTATACATATACAGTGGAATATTATGCAGCCATCAAAAGGAATGAAATCTTGCCATTTGCAATGACATGGATGGAACTGGAGGGTATTATGCTGAGCAAAATAAGTCAATTGGAGAAAGACATGTATCATAAGACTTCACTGATATGAGGAATTCTTAATCGTAGGAAACAAACTGAGGGTTGCTGGAGTGGTGGGGGGTCGGAGGGATGGGGTGGCTGGGTGATAGACATTGGGGAGGGTATGTGCTATGGTGAGCGCTGTGAATTGTGTAAACTGTTGAATCACAGACCTGTACCTCTGGAACAAATAATACATTATATGTTAAAGAAAAAAAAAAAAAAAGAAGACAATAGCAGGAAGGGAAGAATGAAGGGGGAGAAATCAGAGGGGAGATGAACCATGAGAAACTATGGACTCTGAGAAACAAACTGAGGATTCTGGAGGGGAGAGAGCTGGGGGGATGGGTTAGCCTGGTGATGGGTATTAAAGAGGGCAGGTACAGCGTGGAGCACAGGGTGTTATACACAAACAATGAATCGTGGAACACCACATCAAAAACTAATGATGTAATGTATGGTGATTAACATAACATAATAATAAAAAAATAAAAAAAATAAAAAATAAAAAAACAAAAACAAAAACCCTACCTTCACTGTTTTTTGTCAGCTCTGCCTAACACCTGTATAATTTAATACTTTTAATTGAATTAATTCACTGTTCTACATAAGTCATGATAGACATAAAATCAATCATGACTTTGATGGACTTAATGCTGTTTTTTTCTAGTAAATTAAGAAAAAAAAGAAATCTTTAGATGAGGATAGTTGCTGTTGTGAGGATGCCTATATATTTCTAGTGTCAGATACCAGGTTTTGTAGGGGCGCCTGGGTGGCTCAGATGGTTAAGCGTCTGCCTTCGGCTCAGGTCATGATCCCAGGGTCCTGGGATAGAGTCCCACATCGGGCTCCCAGCTCAGTGGGGAGCCTGCTTCTCCCTCTGACCCTCTCCCCTCTCATGCTGTTTCTCTCTCGCTCGCTCTCTAAAAATAAATAAATAAATAAATACAATCTTAAAAAAAAAAAGATACCAGGTTTTGCCTTTTTTTTAATTAACATATAATATATTATTTGTTTCAGAGGTACAGGTCTGTGATTCATCCATATTATACAATTCACAGCGCTCACCATAACACATACCCTCCCCAATGTCCATCACCCAGCCACCCCATCCCTCCCACCCCCCTCCACTCCAGCAGTCTTCAGTTTGTTTCCTGAGATTAAGAGTCTCTTATGGTTTGTCTATCTCTCTGGTTTGTCTTGTTTCATTTTTTCCTCCCTTCTGCTATGACCCTCTGTCTTATTTCTCAAATTCCTCATATGAGATCATATGATACTTGTCTTTCTCTGATTGACTTATTTCACTTAGCATAATACCCACTAGTTCTATCCATGCCATTGCAAATGGCAAGATTTCCAGAAACCAGTTTTTTTAAAGATTTATGCTTAGTTATAAAGTGGTTTTTGCCTAATTGTCAAAATCGTACAAGGTCTCTTCAGTAAATTCAGCAATACAGGCTGGAAATGCTCAGTAATATAGGCTAGGCAAGGAAAATTATCCACAATAAATTATTTTATTTTTTAGAGACATTTAGTAATTATATGGTCTTTGGTAAATTAGTTAACGCATATGAGCCTTAGTCTATTCACTTATCAAATGGGATTAAGGATTTATTATCTGCCTCGCTGAGCTGTTGGGATGCTCACATGACACAACTCAAAACACTTAAAACACTATGAATAAAAAATGTTACTGTTATATCCTTATAATCTTTCTCTCTATTTCTAATTTCATAATGTTGGGATCATAATATACGTAATGCTTTGAACTTGATTTTATTCATCTAATAACATTGTGAAAATTTCCACAGATATATAAACTTTAAAGTAAAATTTTTTAAATACTTTATATTTAGAACGGTTTTAGGGTCACAAGAATATATATATACATTTATATATATTTAAATATAGAGTATATATATATGTGTGTGTGCATCTGTATCATCCAACTTTTCCTAATATTAATATCATTCATAATCAATGAATATATATATATTCATTATTTTATAAATGTCTATTATGTAGATATTACCTAACAAGACAATTCAATTCTGTAAAGTAGATAATTCATGTTTATCTTTGTTCCATTGTAAATATTCCTATAATGGATATCTTAAAACAAATAGTTCTGTGATATTCTCTATTATTTACCTTAAAATGAATATGTACATGTCATATGACTGGGTCAAAAGTAATGACATGAAATTTCTTTGTTTTGTTTCTTTCACCAAATATTCTTTCATAAATTTGCATCTGTATGTACTTACACTTAATTTATCATTTTTTTTTTTCTAAATTGGTTGCTGTAAAAGTATATATTGAATATTCTTTATGTATTTACTGGTCACTGATATTTATTTTTGGTGAGCTGATTATTTTATCTTTTGGGGGCTCTTCACACATTTATTTTAAATGTGGAACTCATTTAACTTTTATAAGTACACATTCATGCCAAACATTTAGATCTTAACCGCGGTACTCGTTGTTAATTGTATGCCACTGACAGTTATTTCAGAGATTTCTCATAAAGTTGCTGAATAGAGAGGCTGGAAATTAATTTTCCTTTTTACATATTAATCATCACTTACTGCATAGGATTTCTTTTATTACATATGATAAAAATTTTAATGTAACTATTCCAATTTAAAAATTTATTTTTAAGTATACTTTTTTCCCCCATCTTAGGAAATGAAAAGTAGGCAAACTTTTACAGTAATTCAGATTCAGTGAACAAGTAGGGGAATACCTGTCTTTTGACTTCCTTGGGGACTTTAATGAAACACATAGAAATTAGAAATGATATGTTTCTAAGCTCAAAATTCTTGCCTTTCTGCCAAGAAAATGGGATTTGTCTATATGTGTTTTTTATGTTTATTTTTAAAGGAATGCATTTATTCAGAATTTTTTTCTGAAAGACTTTCAAACCAGACTTTTCTGAAGACAAAGATTTTCCCTTGTAACTAGATCATCAGAAAAGAGATGTTTGCTTTAAAAAAAAAAAAAAAAAAAAAAGCTTAAAAGCTTTTGGGTATCAGCCATTTTAATTAAAATTAATTTAGCACTGAGAGTTCCTAGCAGTGTTATTTCTGGAAGGACTTCTTATAATAATTGTAATTATTTAAAGAAAGAGAAAGGAAAGAAGGAAGGGAGGGAGGGAGGGAGGAAGGAAAAAAGGAAGAGAGGGAGGGAAGGAGAAAGGAAGGAAAACATCTTGGGTTTAAGGGGTGTCCTAACCTTGGTGGGGGGGGGGGGGGGGGCAAGGTCAGTTATTTATTATCAAATCATTGAAAGCCTCTGACCATCACATTTATAATTTTATATAAAGTACAGGCTACATAACTCACAAACTTAAGCTATACAAAAATATGCAACAATTCTATATGGCATGTTTCTTAGAATTAAGGTCAGAGGTCACTTTAAATAAACATAATTTTTTTTTAAGATTTTATTTATTTATTTATTTGTTTAAGAGAGAGAGCATGAGCAGGAGAGGAGCAGAGGGAGAGGGAGAAGCAGACTCCCTGCTGAGCAGGGAGCCTGTTGCGGGACTTGATCCCCTGGGACTCCAAAATCATGACCTGAGCCTAAGGCAGACAGACTCTCAACTGACTAAGCCACCCAGTTGCCCAAACATATATATTTTTTGAGTGACTAAGCCATACTGGGCATATTCTAGAAGTTGTAGACAGAAATTGTATATCAGAGATATATTATCCAAATTTTCCCTTCAGGGTTTGAGAGATAACACATCTACTATAAGTTACATTTTCAATAAAGGTATTAAGGTAGACTTGATTTCTCAGCTTAGTTACTTCCTCTTGGAAGCTTCACACTTTTCTGTATGCTTAGATTCCATTCACCTCCATATCATATGATATATACACATTTTTCCATATGTATGATATCTACATTTATCTATCCATCTTTCTATCTGACAGAGAGAAACAGAAACAGAGAGATGCTAGCCCGAAGCTTATAAAAATTTGGGAATTAAGAAATAGCACAGAATGGGTGTGCTAAGAACAAAATGCTATGTTACTTCAACAAAGAAGGTTCTTTCTTTGTATTTACTGAGCATGGCTGAATGGCTGAGTGCTCATTCTTTTCTCTTTTTTTTAAGATTTTATTTATTCATTTTAGACAGGGAGAGAGAGAGAGAGAGAGAGAGAGAGAGAGGAGGAGCAGAGAGAGGGAGAAAGAATCTGAAACAGACTCCATATTTGAGGGCAGAGCCTAACGTGGGGCTTGATCCCACAATGGCGAGATTATGACCTGAGTCGAAACCAAGAGTCTGATCGATGCTCAAAGGACTGAGCTACCCAGACGCCCCAGTGCTCATTATTTTCTATGACAGTAAAAGAGGCAAGGAGATAAGGAAGTATAGCAAGAGATAATAACCAGAAATAATCAGCAGAGGCTCAAAACTAAAAAACAAAGTGGATACTCAATGTGAACATGTCCTCTGATGGATTATATAACAAGTAAATTATCAGAAATAACACTATTGATCATAAAGGCATTATATAAATGTTTATGAGTTCCTGCTTATGAAATATGAAGAAATATCTTTCAATTTTTAAATATCCCTTGACTGTATCCACACTGATAAATACTTATATTAAGAATCAAATAATTAGCAAAATATGGGGGCCCATGTAGGATGAGAGAAGTCATAACTGTACTAAAAATATTTACTAGGAATGTGGCTTGTCCTATTTAGTGTAGAATCCACTGGGCCTGACAGAGGCTTGACTGACAAACTTTACAATTTCAGGAAGCTATTAAAGGTAAATTTAAACTCATCTATGAAAATATTTGTGACTATAGAGAAAAATAGGGACAGTAGTATAGCCAATAATCATTTTCTGTCTTGGAAAAATAAATAAGGATTATGAGGATTTCAAGAAACCAGACAAGTAGGACAGAAATGAAGTCCTGGTTTGGACAATTAGAACAAACTAAAATTTTGATGTCTGAGGTGATACAAGAAGAGACATCATCAGACTGATACAGCTCAGAAACCCCAGTGCAGCTTTATCAAACAAGAATTACCCAGCAGAATTCTAATTTGAAGAAACATTTCAAAGAGCATTATACTTAGACCTGGAAAATAGCAAATGCTTGATTATGTTACATAGTGCCAAGAATTAGTTTAATCAATAATTCCAATTAACTTGGTTAAACTTGAATAGTACTTTTCTTTTAATTTTATTTTAAATTACAATGTAAGACTGGCTGTTAAATCCCATATCCCATTTGTTGTGCAGATATCAGAATATTTATTTAACATAGAAGTAATATATCTTTCCTAGATTTTTAGTAAGTACTTTTGCTTTTAATTAAGAAAAACGAATCACTTTTTCATGTGCTATTATTGCTTTTATATGTTATTCACATATTCTTCCAAGAAATCCCACAACTGGCATGGTCATTTCATAAGTTGTGGATAATGGTAAATCCTGGCAATTAAAGTATATGATCTAAGAGAAATTGTGTCACATACATAAAAACCATCAGGTTTATTGATCTTCTCTCTAGATAATAAAAGGGGATTAATTCCAACCTAAATGTGCCTTCACTTGTCTTTTGAGGCTGTAGTCCACAGACTAGTTAGTGTAATTCAATAGACTTCCCTGCCTTAATGAAAATGTTTTATATCTTTCTAATATGGTAGTGACTAGACACATGGGGCTATTGAACATTAGAAATGCAGCTAGCAGGACTGATACTCTAATTTTTATTTTTTTTTAAAGATTTTATTTATTTATTTAACAGAGAGAGACACAGTGAGAGAGCAAACACAAGCAGGGGGAGTGGAAGATCCTTCTCCAAGCAGGATCCCCACTGAGCAGGGAGCCCGATGTGGGGCTCGATCCCAGGACGCTGGCAACATGACCTGAGCCGAAGGCAGATGCTTAACAACTGAGCCACCTAGGTGCCCCAGGACTGATAAACTAATTTTTAAATTGTATTTTATTTTAATTAATTTAAATTGAAATAGTCTGCCTAGGGTAACCTGAAAAGCAGAGCCTGAAAGTATAGCTTGCATAAGGTTAATTCATTAGGGAATGAAATTTCAAGGAGCAGGAATGAGGGACAGGGCAAGTGAAACAAAGAAGGAAGGAAAGCTAATACAAGGATGCATTATGGAATTGGCCACTGGTTATAGCAACTGATGCTCAGTGTAAATTGTGAGGCTTCTGAGGAGCTTTACGAAATTCATTTCAAAAATGTCCACATAGAAGATTATAGGTAGGAGCATTTCTCCCTCAGCAGTCATTTCCCATTGATTCAGAATCTTATAGGCTTCAACTTCTTCACAATTTGGGTTATGTATGCGTGAGGCCTAAGAAGGCTCACCAGGGACCTCCCTCAGAGGGGCTTTAGAGGAAACCTGTAATAAGAAGAGTAATGGAGATGGGCCTTAGATGAGGCATATGTGTGAAGTTGGTGGAAACCTGTGTGACCACGGTCACAGTACCGCAGCAACAGGAGTTAAAGAACTAGCTAAGCAATAAGTATAAAATGTTTAAGTAAGTGGATAAAACAGGTAGGGTCTCTGATCCCGTAGAACCTATAATCAAGTGGAGTAGATAAGGAAATAAAGAGTAATCAAATGAAAGGATAATTAGAAATTGTGATGAGTGCTTTGAGAGAAGAACCAAGGTGTATGGCTAGAGAACAGTAGGAAGAGAGATAATTTGACAGAGTCATCAGCAAAGATCTATGGAAAATACTAATAAACCTAGAACACAGATGTTGAGGAGGAAGCCAAGGAAAAAAATATTGTGCAATCGAACAAGAAAAACATAAAGGAAACGATGTTTCTAAAATATCCCCTTGGGAGTAGAACAAGAAATGCCCAGCCCACCCAACAAGCAGATGATGAGTCCTTATAGTCATCCTATCAATTCAACCAATAGGTTGCAGAGAAGAGGGATCCTTGAAAAATTTGTACAGCTGTTAAGTATGTATCAGATTTTTCTTGGTAGGCAATAACTGTGAAGTTTCTTTACTAAAGAAATGAAAATATATGAACCCTATACAGAAAACTGAAAATAGCTACATTTTGTAGCTAAAATAGCTAAATTTTGTTTTTAACATTGATGGCAGGAAGCATCTTTAAAATGGTAAATTGTTCATTGGAAAGACAACAACAAAGGACCATGAAAGCTGAAAGTGAAGAAAAGGTATTTTAAGGAAAGACAATTAATTTGCCTGCATATAACAGAGAAACTAAACTGGGGGTCTCTTTTGATCACTGATGCATGAAAATTTGACAGATTTCAAAATAGAATCCGACAGTGCTGGAATAACATTACTGAATTTTGGTGGCTAAATTAATTTGAATCTCCTTGGGAGTGTAGATTACCTTTGTTTTCTAATATGTCAGTATGAAAGATTTAATGCACTTACTTGGAGAAATTAAATTTAAGGTAGCAAACAGAATGTTTGAGCCAACCCGATTAAGCACCATTTACCAAGTAACAAATCATAAATTTAGATTTCAACTTTTTACTATGCTTTATAGGACCCTGATTTCTTTCCATCCAACCCTGGAACAGCTATCCCTGGAACATTTTATTATGCAGGAAGAATTGTCTTTAAAAGTTTACACTCGGTTACCAAAGTATCAAATTTAAATTTGTAGCAAATGTTTTGTTCGCACTTTAAGTTGCACTCTCTTTTTGATCCTGTAGTGGTCACTTTTTAACAAACATAATTATCATGGAAAAATGTGTATATATATTTTTAAAATTTTATTTATTTATTAATTTATTTGTTTGTTTATTATTTATTTATTTATTTTGAGAGAGAGAGAGAGTGCAGGGTCTGATGGGGAGGGAGAGAGAGAGGGAAAAAAAATCTCAAACAGACTCTGCACTGAGTGTGGAGTCCCATGGGGGGCTTGATCTCAGGACTCTGAGATCATGACCTGAGCCGAAATCAAGGCTCAGGCACTTAACCGACTGAGCCACCCAGGTGCCCCAAATATGTATGTTTATTTATATAATGCTCACAACAAATTTATGAAGTAGACACCATTTTTAACCTAGTTTTACAGAAGAGAAAAATGAGGCACAGAGATATTCAGTAACTTCTCTATTTTGTTCTGCTGTGTCCTTAGAACTTTAACAGTGTCTGACACAAAACACCTGCTTGAAAATTGTTGTTGACAGTAACTTGACTGATCAACTCACTTTTTTATGTGTCACTCTGTAAATGCTAAAGGAAAACTCATGATTTTAGCTCCTTCCCACAATATACCCCCAACAAAGTAAGTTGTGGTTTCCATTTCTTATTTTGGTCCTGATCTGAAAAACACACATTTCTTCCAGCCAAAAACCCAGGAGTCATCTTTTAGTATTTTCAATTTCTCATGCCCTACATCTAATCCATTTATCACATATTCAGTAGTTTCTTCATTTAAAATACATTTAAAATTTGTTTCTTTCTCTCCATTTCTATTGCCCCACTATGACCCAGGCCAATATCTTTAATCTCCTACAGTAGCAATGGTCTCATGGTGTACCTCCTTCAAAACATCCATTCCTGGGTGCCTGGGTGGCTCAGTCGTTAAGCGTCTGCCTTCGGCTCAGGTCATGATCCCAGGGTCCTGGGATGGAGCTCCGCATCTGGCTCCCTGCTCAGTGGGAATCCTGCTTCTCCCTCTCCCACTCACCTGCTTGTGTTCCCTCTCTCGCTGTGTCTCTCTCTGTCAAATGAATAAAATCTTAAAAAACAAAAACAAAAGAACATCCATCCCTGTCTATTCTCCACACATGTATCATGCTGTTCTTTTTAAAACAACAAACAGAAATGCCCCAGAACTTTAAATTGATATCATGGCTGAAAATTTTGCAAAAATTTCACTTTGTTGCTAAGAAGCATTTCAATTTAAATGTCTGAAATGTAACATCTTGACATTCCCCTTAATTCTGCTCCAGCCTTTATTCTTACCTTTTCTGTAATATCCCCCTGGACCATCACGATAAAATCTGCAAGTCATTCCCTGTGGGGCTATTCCCTATTTCCTTCCACTGTTAAATTTCTTACTAAACCACTTACCACCTATCAATAAACTAAATATTTTCCTCCTTTATTGTATTTATTATTTACTTTCTCTCACATGACATGTAAACTCCTGGAGTACATTCTCCAGTGACTGCAGTAGTTCCTCGCTCATGATAGATACTCAATAAACATTTGTTGAATAATTGGATGGATAGGTCAATCATGAATGGTCTACCAGACACTGTGATATTTTGTGCCCTTTCTACCTCTCTAACCTAATCTGGGGGCACGCTCTTTTCATTTTCTATAGACACCCAGGTGTTTACTCTGCTTGGTGATTCCTCACATGACTGGATATTTTAAAACACATCAGGACTCAATCTAAAGTTCACAGCCTCAGAGAAGTCTTCCTATACCATCCCATTTAAAGTATGTTTCTGGGAAGCCTGCGTGGCTCAATCGTTAAGCCTTTGCCTTTTGCAAGGCAGAGTCCTGGGATAGAGCCGGCTCCCTGCTCAGCGGGAAGCCTTCTTCTCCCTCTCCCACTCCCCCTGCTTGTGTTCCCTCTCCCTGTGTGTCTCTCTCTCTGTCAAATAAATAAATAAATAAAAATCTTAAAAAAAAAAATAATGTTTCTACTCTGCATCATTAATAATCCCTAACCAACATCCAATTTGTACCTTTATAATACTTAATACAATCTGTAGATTTTGAAAAATTTGTTCCTATGCCTAATTCTTACCTCTTTACCTAACAGAATGTGTGCTTCTTACGGGCATAAGCTACCATGTTTATCATTTTACCTTTAGTGACCGACCTCTTGCCTGGAATACAGCTGGAATGAATTTGTTGGAGAGGAATAAAAGGGACTTTCAATTTAATACATTATCTCTGTATACTGGAATTATTGGAGTCATTTCTAAAACATTGTTTTTCTATATAAATTTATCTATATTTAATTAATTTGTCTACTTCTTTACTAAAAGATTTATACATTTAAAAAGACAGTGACATTGATTATAAATATTATATTCTTCATCTTTTTCTGGGCTTTCTTCATACCATGTATATTTGGAAAACAAGTTTCTAAGCAGGTAGATCCTAGCATACTAGGCTAGATCTACTCTCAAGCAGAAACCAGCACAACGGCATGGAGCAACAGGCTCTTACCAGACTTTATTCCTGGCAGAAGCCTTGTAGCTTTTGTCCTTGTAGACCTTGTTGGTTAATGACATTTAAAAAATATTTATTATTTTTTTATTTTTATTTATTATTCATTTACTTTATTTGCAGTTTTCTCCAAACAATTCCAGGCTTTTCTTTGAAAAAGAAGGTACGCTTTTTATGTGCCTTAAGATTCCCAAGGCTATTTTATGTTGTTGAGTTTGGCAGAATTCTGATAGGTCCCCTGCTCCTTTTACTCTTCTTCCTCCATTTTCCCCTATACTTTCTCCTATAACTCTTTTTAAAAATAATTACGTATAATTCACATACAATGTTATAATAGCTTCAAGTGTACAAAATACTGGTTTTACAATTCTGTTCATTATGAAATGCTCACTACATTTAAATGTAGTTACCATCTGTCATCATACAATATTATTACAATATTATTGACTATATTCCTTATGCTGTACTTTTCACCCCCACGACTTATTTATTTTAGAACTGGAGGTTTGTACATCTTAATCCTCTTTGCCTATTTTTCCCATCCCCCCACCCTCTCCTTTCTATGGATCACCAGTTTGTTCCCTGTATTTGAATCTGTTTCTTTTGCTTGCTTGTTTGGGTGGCTGATTTTATTTTATGTTCTACATATAAGTGAAATAATATGGTATTTATGTTTTGCTGTCTGACTTGTTTCATGACTTGTTTCACTTAGCATTATACCCTCTAGATCCGTCCCTGTTGTTGCAAAAGGCTAGATTTCATTCTTTTTTATACTAATACTTACATATATGTAAATTATATATATATGTGATATATACATATCACATCTTCTTTATCCATTTATCTATTGATTAACTCTTAGGTTGCTTCCATATCTTGGCTATTATAAATAATGATGCAATAAACGTGGGAGTGCATATAGCTTTTCAAACTAGTGTTCATTTTCTTTAGGTACCCAACAGTGGAATTACTGGATCATATGGAAGTTCTATTTTTCATTCTTTGAGGAACCTCCATACCGTTGTCCACAATGGCTGCACTAATTTACATTCCTACCAACAGTGCACAAGGGTTTCCTTTTCTCCACATGCTCCCCAACACTGTTATTTCTTGTCATTTTGATACTAGACATTCTGACAGGTGTGAGGTGGTATCTCATTGAAGTTTTGATTTGCATTTCCCTAATGATGAGTGATATTGAGCATTTTTTCATGTGTCTCCTTATCTCTTTTTATCATACAGTTTGCTCTCTGGGGCCCTTTGGTGGTAGCAAACAGACAACTCGTTCACCCATGTTTTAATGCATGAAGTGACAACCTCTTTGCATAACCCAATTTATTTATGAGGAAAAAGCTCATTTTTCTGAACAGGCCCTATTTCTCTCTTCACTAACCTCTTTTGTAATTCCATCAATATTTTCACCATTCCTTGCAAGTGTTTGTGATTTAATATGATGTTCTCACTGTTTTACTCTTTCACTAGTTTTTATGAAACCACATTAAGTATTATGTCTAGTTCCCATTTCACACTTTGTTTTTTTCATGTGTCTAGTCTGATGTGTCTGCTTATTTCTTAGACATATTTATTTGGAGGGTTCACTTCCACTTTGAATCACTTATGACAAAAACATAATACCCATTCGATTTCATTTCATTGCAAAAGTACAGAAAGACAAAGCAGCAAAAGGCACATCTTTTAACAGTTTACTCACTTTGCTACTATGTGAAAAAACAAACACTTTTTGTGTATGAGTTAAAAATACAATATGATTTAATTTTGATATGATTTACTTAAAACATAAGAGGATTAACATTTAGTTCATCTTATATTCAAAGGAAAATTTTTGATGACTATTTTTGTCTTGTTTTTCAAAATGCTCCAGTTATGCTGTTCTTTGCATACAAAATGAACCAAGAACCCCCCATCAACATGCAGTTTGAATTAACGTGTTCCAAGAAAGGGTAATATATTTTCCTGAGTATTAAATTTACTAAAATAATTGAGTTCTATTTTATCACATCTAACTTGCATTTATTGAGCAGTAGGGAAACAATTGAAATAGATGCAAAATAGCTAGATTCTAGTTCATTTGGCTTATTCAAAAGATGTTGGGGTTGAACATCTTTGTTTTTTGTTTCTACTGCTGGTGTGTTCAGACATCATGTTAGTTACTAAGGTTGGAAACCTAGCAAGATATAACATTCTTAGACCTCAATTGTGACCCTTTGACTCAAACGTTTATTTGTTCATCTTCTGTATGAATCAGTGATATACAAGGCCTCTGACCAAGACTTGATGTGTGGAGACCTGTGCAGTGTCTGATGTTTTGCTCTATTTATAAGGTAAAAGTCAGCCTGTCAGTTTCATTGATGCTGTCAGAAGACCTAAGATTCTCAGGTCTGAGAGGAGAGACTTTCCTGTTCATAACACAGCAAGAAGCATGAGCATCACATCCGCATTTACCTACAAGTCCAACAAAGGCATGGCCCAGATGGATACTGAAACTTCATTAGGTTTGTGTCACAGCTGAGATGAGGAAACTCCCAGTCTTTTAAACAATATGTTGGCAAACCTGGGAAAACTTGGGCTAGAGAAAGATATTTTTATCATCCTTACTTGGAAGGAAATATATCCTGCGCCCCAGAAAGATGACATTATCTCTATCTTCCAAGGTCTTTGGCTATACAAATGCCCTTGCAAGCATAATCCAGAATATAACCTGATCCAATACCTGCAGAAATACTAGAAAGCATTTTCTCCTACTACAGTATTGCAAAAACATGTTTATTGACACCAAGGAGTTCACAATATAGTAAATGTGAAAGGAAAATAAAAGTGAAATAAGTTTGGGGTGCCTAGGTGGCTCTGTCGGTTAAGTGTCTGCCTTCAGCTCAGGTCATGATCCCAGGACCCTGGGACGGAGCCCCTCATATTGGGCTCCTTGCTCAGTGGGGAATCTGCTTCTCCCCCGGCCCCTCCCCCTTCTCATGCTCCCTCTCTTTCAAATAAATAAAATCTTTAAAAAAAAATGAAATAAGCTAATAATCTCTTCTTTGCTTAATTTTATGTGACTTTATACTTTCTGAAAATTAAGACATCCTTAATATTTATGTACTCAAAGCTATCTCTTCATTTATGATTTTTTTCCTTTGGTTTTATTCTTAAGAGTTTTTTCTTTACATTATAGAGTTTAGAAACACTACTTTGGTTCTAGAATTTGGTTTAGTTTTAGAATAGCTATAAAAATATCCATATAATTTGTGAATGTCAATGGAAAGACAAACTGATTCATGGAATAGGAACAAAATTGGGAAGGGCAGCAGTTTCATCTGTAAAGACTTGTAATTGTAATTAAAAATTAATGTCAACATGTAGGTGAATTGTATTTTCAAAATTAAAATAACTTAATGAGCTATTCTCTGTTGCATAATAAACTTCGGAAAAGTTGATGTGAAACTTATAAGAATCTGTTTCAAATAAGTTAGGGAATGCTTGTAAAACTTATTGAATGGGAAAAAACCTATATATTATCATATCTTAATTAAACAGTCAAAACAAAGAGAAATTATTGATGTATGTGGCTTTCAAAATCCTTTAAAGGCATGTATTCTTAAACTTTTGATTTAACTGAGGGATAAGTAAAGTAATGAAAAAAATAAAAGAATAATGTAGGTTTGCTCATTTTTATCGTTTTAATATCCTTTTCAGTAAAAATATTTACCTAATGTCCTTAATTTGTTGTATCCAAGAATACATAATAGTCTTCTTGGTGCCAAACATACATTATTTTTAATATTTATTGCCACATCCTTATACCATAATTTTAACTTTGCTTAAAAATAAGAGAAATATATTTGTAAAGAACATTAATGCAAATCAATATGCATTAAAATATAAAAACTATGTCAGGAAGCCAAAAAGTGACTTCTAATCTTCCTTGAGTATAATTTTTAAAACCCTTCTTTCCAGTGTAACATAATAAAATATAAAAACATGCTACTTTGTAAAGAGTCATAAATAATTCTAAACAAGTAGCTTCTACCTATAATGATTATAATTTTTTACTCTTTATTTTGGAAAATTTCAAATATATACAAAATTTGAGAGAATTGTGTAAGAATTCCCATTTACCCATCAATGACAATGTTTTATCTATACATCTACTTATTTCCCTCCTGATTGTCTCATAATAAGCCCACATATCATTTCCTTTTATCCATAAATATTTCACAAGCATAGCTTTGTTACTTTAATTGAAACATTTTGAAATTTTAAATGTTAATAAAGCAAGAAACAGGAGTAAATGTAGTTGAAGTTGTTCAAATCAAGTATTCTTTAAAATTGTACTACAAACATTAATCAGATAATGCATCTATGAACACATTGGAATATTCATTAAAATATATACAAAGAAACATTTGCCAAACTCACAGACCTTAAAGAATTTAAATCTATTTAGGCAAATAAAACCCAGACAAATGAATAATAAAGTAGCTTGAACTAGTGGTCTAGATTATTTACCTGATAGAATATTAAGGCAATCCATAATTAATTCAAATGGTATGTAATAAATTTGTGAGTTCAAAGGAGGAAGATAACACATGGTCTAATCGGTATTAAGGAAGAGAAAAACAAAAAGTAAGATACTACCAGGTAGTTTTGATAATGCATCACTTACCTTTTTGAAATAACTATCAACATTTTTATGAATATTAGCCATTAAATTCATCTAAATTCACATTTAACTTAGTTTCCTTTGTTGTTCTTTTGTTCTCTTATAGTGCTCTACTGAGAGCACACTCTCAAAAAATCACTTGCACAAGAATTCTCTTCTAGAGATCCGCTTTTAGAGACCCTGACCTAAGAATTAGTACCAGGAGAGGACCAGACAATAGATATTAAGGATGAGATTCTGGAGTTGTATCATTCTCCAACTACATCTCAATAAGGAGTCCATCACTGTATATACCAATACTTCATCAATAGGAGGAACATTGGTAATATCTGCCATGCTGTAGTAGTGTAATTATTAAAATATACATCTGCCTTAAACTGGGAAGGTTCCTTTAAAATCTCTGACTCCATAAATTTGGCCAATGTGCCCTTGTTAGAAAAAAACCACCCCTAGCATAAAGACTCTTAAGAAGACTTAATTGTGGAAAGTGCCAAAAAAGTCAGTTCAGACTTCCTCAGAATTTTCCCCATGTTCCATCCTGTCAACTAGATAATTATAGGGGCAGCATGGCCTGACTAGGGAGTTACAAACCATGCTAAGACAGATGAGGAATTATAATCCAAAGGAGCTGAAGGCCATGGTTAACATGTACTAGAATAATCAGTCTTCTGTTGATAAGTTGATTACAACAGTCTATCTACCTACAAACGGCAGCCATTGATCCTGCTAGGGAGTTGCATATATTTCAGATGTGCATTTAAATCTACAACGAATTATTTTGTTGTTTGGTAGCTCATTCTTATTTTGCAGTAAACACTTCCACTCACATTTCCTACAAGGAGGTCCTTCTAAAGAGCTCAGTCCAGCCCTTCCTACCAATGCTCAATAAATTGAGAGACCAAATTAGATGTCAGCCAACTGGAACATGGAAAGATAATAATGGTAGGAAAATGAAGGGGAACTGAACTGGTCAGTCAAGGAGGAAAGTATCTGTGGCAGCTGGAGGACAGTTTTCCCACCAGAGAGAAGGGTCCTGGAGAACTGAATCTTACATGCAGTGAGGATTGGCTGCTCTGGGTTCCTAAAAAAATGCTGTTCAACTCTGTATCTGCACAGGATGTATATGAAGCTATCAACTTTTGTTGATTTAAAAAAGACTATTTTTTTAGAACAGTTTTAGTTTCACAGCAAAATTGAGAGGAAGGTACAAACATACCTGATAATCCCCCTTTACCTTTACCATGTATAGCTTTTCCCATTATCAACATTATGCACCAGAGTGGTACATTTGTTAAAATTGATAAACCTACATTGACACATTATCACCCAAGATTTATAGTTTACATTATCATTCACTCTTGGTGTTGCACATTCTGTGAGTTTGGAAAAAAGTATAATGACATGTATCCACCATTATAGTGCCATACAGAATAGTTTCACTGCCTTAAAAAACTTCTGTGCTCTTCCTCTCTCTCTCACCTCAAAATCCTAGCAACCACTATTCTTTTCACTGTCTCCATAGTTTGGGCTTTCTAGAATGTTTTGTAGTTGGAGTCACACAGTATGTTGCCTTTTCAGATTGGTTTCTTTCATGTTTTTTCATGGCTTGATAGCTCATTTCTTTTTAGTGCTGAATAATATTTTATTGTCTAGGTGTATCACATTTTGTCCATGCACCTATTGAAGGGCATCTTAGTTGTTTCCAAATTTTGGCAACAATGAATAAATCTGCTATAAACATCTGTGTGCAGATTTTTGTGTGGACATGTTTTTAATTCATTGGGGTAGATATCAAGAAGTATATATTCTTATATGTTTAGTTTTGTAGGAAACTGCCAAGCTGTCTTCCAAAGTAACTGCACATTTTGCATCCTCATTAACAATGAATGATGGGTGGTGTCTGGGTGGTTTAGTCGGTTAAGCGTCTGCCTTCGGCTCAGGTCATGGTCCCAGGGTCCTGGAATCGAGCCCCACATCGGGCTCCCTGCTCAGCAGGAGAGTCTGCTTCTCCCTCTCTCTCTGACCCTCCTCCCCACTTGTGCTCTCTCTGTCTCAAATTAAAAAAACAAACAAACAAACAAACAAAAAACAATGAATGATGGCTCCATATCCTTGTCAGCATTTGGTGTTGTCAGTATTCTGGATTTTGACAATTCTAATAGGCGTGTAGTGGTATCTCATTGTTTTAATTTGTATTTCCCTGCTGACATATGATGCAAAGCATCTTTTCATATACTTATTTGTCATCTATGTATCTTCTTTGGTGAAGAGTCTGTTAAGGTCTTTGGCTCATTTTTAAATCAGACTATTGGATACCTTATTGTTGAGTTTTAAGTGTTCTTTGTATATTTTGGATAACAGTTCTACATTAGATATATCTTTGGCAATATTTTTCCCAGTCTGTAGCTTGTCTTTCATTCTTTTGAGTTTGCAGAGCAGAAAATCTTAACTTTAATGAAGTCCAGCTTATCATTTCTTTCTTTCATGGATTGTGCCTTTGGTATTGTATGTAAAAAGTCATCTCCAAACTCAAGTTCACCTTGATTTTTTCTTGCTCTACAAGTTTTAATTTTGAAATATTTTCCTTATTACTGGAATTTCTCAAGTGTAAGAAGAATTTTTTATATGATTTTATTTTAATTTGGATACATTTTATATTTTACTGGAAGGAATAAGAAATTGAATGTCTGTGATGCTCTAGCATCTAAATATAGGAAAATATTAATTGTACCATTTATAATTAGTGAACTTTTGATTTTGTAAATTTTTATTTAGGAAAAGCACTCTAAATGGAGGCAAAATAAAGTTTCTTGAAAATGTTTGAGCAGAATCGAGATGCAATTGATTTGAAAATATCTCTATTTAACAGTTTGCTTTGAGCTTATAAGATACCTCATCATCTATAAAGTGATACTCTACTAAAAATCTTAGGATCTATAGAGAATATAAATTGAAACTATCAACCATTTTAAACTTATTTATCCTAAAATACACCTTTGAAGAATATTGCTAACAGTTATATGAAAATAATTAAAAATAACAAGCCCATGTTGAAAAATCTATTTCCTTAGGAAAACACCACCTTATTGTATTAGAAACAAAGTAGCTAAGGACCCTACTAAAGTAAATAAACATGTACCAAAAATATTCTATTTATCCAAAATTTTAATGTTAACCTGATCAATATGTGGAAGTATGTGTGTATTTGTTGTTGTGCATATGTGTTTACATTTAAGGTATATACACATATTTTATTTCTATCTTTTGGACACAAATTTATTTTTGAAAATAATTTTTAAGAAGCACTAAATTGTATGTCCAATAATATAATAAAACCAATGTGTTTGTCAGTAAATTGATGTTTAAGTATGATACAATGTAATTTATTGCTAGTTCTTTTACTATCAGAAGTATCCCAGTATGAATGATAAATCGTTCAGTTATTTTACTCATAAGAAACCATTGGTATCATCTGGATGTGAACTTTTTTTTCTTCATCATATTTTCTGCATATTTTCTCTCCATTTATTAATGTTTTTTAGATACACTGCTAACTATGAGATTTGAGATTTCAAACGTCCAAATCAGTATATTGTCTGTGCTTCCTTATCTACAATTTTTAGCATTTTCTAAAATATCCTGTAGGCATGCCTAGGAATTTTACTTGCCTCTAGTCTTCATTGTCTTTCCTGGTTTGATAAGCCACCTTAGAATGTAATGTATTACTTTCTCCAAATTAAAACATAATTTTGTTGTTACTTCTACTAATATCTTATTATCTCCATAGTTAATCAAAATACAGTATACTAATTAGAGTCAGTATTTTTTCTTTACGAGGTTATGGCACTAAGCAGGAGGATTAACAGCAGAGTTGAAGAGAATTGCATTTCATTTCCTATGTAAATGCAAACTTCCTCTGACAGTGCTCAACAAAATGGCTAAAAAACATGTGGTAGCATGGTGAATTAATGCATATATTTCTTCATTTTGATGAACTTCCTTTTCCATTGTAGCCAAATTAGGCATAACAAAAGCAACGGAGAAAACAGTGACTATCTCTGGTTACTCCTGACTTCTCTCAATTGCCCGATTCTGTCCACCTTGGCACTGACCACATATACAGTATTATACAAACAATTAGTAGGTAATATGTTCTCTGTAATTATCAATATTTTTTATTAAAACACTTCCCATTGATCCCCAGAGATATTATATTATTTTTGACTTACCATAAATAGCTCTTGGTTTTAGTAAATCCCAAAGTTCCCAGTTTAATATGTCTAAATAAAAACTATATGAGGAGAATGGAAAGTGTTTCCAATTAGGTTATAATAACCATACCAATGACAGCTCTTAGTATTGTGATAACCACACTGAATTTTTCACAATAAAATCTATCTTTTGCATTTAAAAAGCTGGAAGGAAGAAAATGAAAAATCGAATAATGCTTTTATCAATGTCTATATAGAAATAAATACGTATCATGAAAAAAAAAATTTGGCCATGTTGACCTTTAAAAAATTAGGATTTTTGTATCTAGTTGAATATCGTGTGAGTTAAAAATTTGCCTGCCCTTGACTTTGAAAATGATAGAAATTGCTTATAAATCCACTGACAGGAGAGGAGTGATGTCATGTATAATGGTGGAGTAGGAAGATCTGAAGTTAGGTCTCTCCAACAAAGCAACCATTGAAATGAGAAGAGAAACTGGAACAGACTATTTTGAAACCCTGAAGTCCAATTGGACACTTAGAACAACTGGGTGAAGGAAAAGACTGTCATTCTTAAGTATGAGTGGTGCTCATAAACATGTCATCTGTCTCCATTTCTCAGCCCCATCTGGGCTGTAGGGAGAGTGGTTCAAGTTTCTGGAGCAGCAGACTGGTGCTCCCTAGACCATAGCAGCTTTCCCCTCTCACATCTATGGAGAGATATAAAAGGCCAGTGCACTTTTTTTTTTTTTTTTTTCTGTTCCCCTTTCTGGAGCCAAACATCTAAGAGAATACCTGTTATGTTACTAGCTGACCACAGAGATAATGAAACAAAAATTTCAGTACCTCACACAAAACAAGAATACATACTTTTCAAAAAATAGCTTGGAAAAGTCACAAGTAGATTGATGGTTTCCCAAAAGCATGAATCAGCAATCTCTAAAGAGTGGGAGAATCAGATTTCCAGAGTTACTACATTAAAGTCTCTTTAAGAAAGGTGCTGGGTAAACTAGATTTCCACATGCAAAACAATGGGGGTGGGCCTTTGGCTTACATCATAAAAAAAATTAACTCAAAATGGACCAAAGACCTAAAAAAGAATGAAAACTATAAAACTCACAGGAGAAATAATAGGAAAAAAAACTTCATGACATTGGATTTAGCAATTTTTTTTTAATATGACACGTAAAGCATATCAGAAAAGTGAAAATAGATCATTGGATTTCATCAAAATCAAAACCTTTTGTGCATTAGAGGACATTATCAATATAGTAAAAAAGCAACCCACAGCATGGGAGGAAATATTTGCAAATCATATATCTGATCAGGGACTAATTACCAGAATATATGAAGAACTCCTAAAACTAAACAACAACAGCACCAAAATGAACAGCCCAATTGGGAAATGGGCAAGGGATTTGAAAAAATATTTTTCCAAAGAAGAAGTAAAAATTGCCAATAAGTACATGAGCATGAAAAGATGATCAACGTAATTAATCATTAGGAAAATATAAATACAATCATAATGAGATAACATTTAACCCCACTACAATGGCTATTACTAAAAAAAAAATTCCTAGTGGCAATGTAAAATGTTGCAGCTGCTAAGGATAAGTTTGACAGTTCCTCACAAGAAAGTTAAATGTAGAATTGCTGCATGACCCATCAATTCCACTTCTAGGAGTATACCCCAAAGAACTGAAAACAGAGACTCAAACTGATATTTATACATCAATATTCATAGTAGCATTCTTCACAACAGCCAAAAAGTGGAAACAATCCGAGTGTCCATCCAAAGGTGAATAAATAATTGTGGTATATACATATAATAAAATATTATCCAGCCATAACAAGAAATGAAATTCTGATACATGCTACAACATGGACGAACCGTGAAAACATTATGTTAAGTGAAATGAGCCAGACACAAAAGAATAAATATTATATGATTCCACTTATATTGGTTATCTCAAATTGACAAATTCATAGAAACAGAAGGTAGAATACAGATTATCGGGGGCTGGGAGGATGGAATATGGAATGTTACTGCTTACTGCTTACAGAGTTTCTGTTGCTGGTGATGAAAAAGTTTTGGTGACGCTTATCCTACACTGTGACTGTACTTAATGCTACTGGTTGAAATCATAATCTTCATGTTATTATAGCCTACCACAATAACACTAACTGATAAAGCTTATATTTAGCATATTATTATGCATACAGGTTTTATGATGCAAATTATTACCTTCTAAAAATAATCTTTAGCAACATGATAAAGTTTCAGAGTTCTTTGTTACAATGGTTATACCCAAGGATTTTCAATTATTTAAGTATATTTAATAATATAAGCCTGCTGATACCTTGTACATTAAAATAGTAAAAAAAATATCCACATAAAGTAGTGTTTTAGAGCCATTTCAAAAAAGGACTTTGAAATATAAACCTGAAATCTATGTCTGCCTCACAAGTAGCAGGGGAAGCAAAATAATGATATCCAACAGAGATTTCTTAAATGACCTCAGAGCACTAGTAATGTAATCTTCATTCAGATGTAGAAATAAATCTTTAGAAATTGATGTTATTCAAAAATAATTATTTCCTGTCTTAGAGTTGAGATCATAATATAAAAAATCCATATAAAATTTTAACTTTAAGCATTAGTGGTTTGATTTTTCTCATTATATTTTACAATCCAGTATATTCACAAGATAATCAGTTTGTATAAAGAAATGTCTTCCTGATAATAGTTTTCACCACTTCTATTCTCCACCATCAGTCTATTGTCACTGAAATGTAGTATTTTAAACTTTACTTTTTAAAATATATTTGAGAGATGAATATTATCTACCAGGCAGAAAATATTGCTGTATAATAATAATACTGACCTGGAAATCTTAATTTCTATTGAATTTACTTATAACAGGACAGTTTTATCTCTTTACTTCTATAATATGTCATCCTAATTTTCAAAAAGTAGAAGAAATAGTATAGACTTTAATTTTAACTAATCAAATAAACATCACTTGGTTTTAATTTCATGAAGTCATTTAAAACTTCTTGGTTTTTTAAATTTCTTTTAATGAATGAGACTTTAAAATGAGCTTTATAAAGTCTTTGATATTATAGTTCAATTCTTTGTTATAGAATCTAAGGGGCTTTTTTTGTGTTTGTTTTGTTTTGTTTTTGTTTTTATTTTTATTTTATTTTATTTTATTTTTTTAAAGATTTTATTTATTTATTTGACAGAGAGAGACACAGCAAGAGAAGGAACACAAGCAGGGGGAGTGGGAGAGGGAGAAGCAGGCTTCCCGCTGAGCAGGGAGCCGGATGCGGGGCTCCATCCCAGGAACCTGAGATCATGACCTGAGCCGAAGGCAGACGCTTAACGACTGAGCCACCCAGGTGCCCCTTGTTTTTGTTTGTTTGTTTGTTTGTTTTTTTAAGATCTTATTTATTTATTTGAGAGAGAGAGAACACATGAGAGGGGGGAGGGTCAGAGGGAGAAGCAGACCCCCTGCCGAGCAAGGAGCCCGATATGGGACTCGATCCCGGGACTCCAGGATCATGACCTGAGCCGAAGGCAGTCGCCCAACCAACTGAGCCACCCAGGCGCCCCTGTTTTTGTTTTTAATTAGCAAATGATTTGCTCTTCTACTGTGGCAGGCAGAATTTTGGAATGGTATTCCAAAAATGTCCTACTATAAACCTCAGAAACTGAAAATAAAATGAGATTGTGTTACATTGAATGACAAATTGACCTTAAGATATGGAAATTATGTAGATAGGTCTGGTTTAATCACATGAGTCCCTTTAAAAGCCGAGAGCTTTCTTAAGTTGTTGGTAAAAGAGGAAGCCAGAGAGATTCCAAGGGTTGGAAGGACTCCATATGCCCTTCCTGGTTTGAAGACAGAAGAGGCCACATAAGAAGGAATGAGGTGGCCTCTAGCAGCATTTAGTGGCCTCTGGCTGAAAGCCAGCAAGGAGGGACGCCTGGGTGGCTCAGTCGGTTAAGCGTCTGCCTTCGGCTCAGGTCATGATCCCGGGGTCCTGGGATCGAGTCCCGCATCAGGCTCCCTGCACCGCGGGGAGCCTGCTTCTCCCTCTGCCTCTGTCTCTCTCTCTGTCTCTCATGAATAAATAAATAAAATCCTTAAAAAAAAAAAAAAAAAGATTATGAAAGCCAGCAAGGAAACAGACTTTAGACCCCTTACTGCTAAAACTGGATTCTGCTGACAACATAACTGAGCTTGAAGTGGATTCTTGCCTAGAGATTCCAAATAAGGGCCCATCCTTGATTTGGGCCTTGTGAGACCTGGAGCAAAAAAAAAACAAAAACAAAAACAAAAAGCAAATAAATCCCAAAACAAAAAACAAACCCCACCTGAACATCTGAGCTTGACAACAGTAAAATAATAAATGGATGTTTTTTAAGATGCTAAATTTGTGGAAATTTATTATTCAGCAATAGAAAATTAATATGCATAATTCTGAAAGCCTTACATGATTATGCTTTTGTGATTATTAAACTTTTAGGTCATCCAAAGGACAAAAGACGCATGCCACATTAGGTCTAGGAGATAAGGTAAATGGAATTGCCCTCTGAAATTAAAATTGTGAAATCAAGAGGGATATGCCCAAGTTACCTTAAAACAATGGGTTATAAACTTTTGGATATAATGTAAATTTAATAAAACTATCAAATATCAAAAAATATCAAATATCAAAAAATAGATTTGCAAATATAGACACAAAAGTTTGCATGGAATATCAAGATTGATACTGAGAACCTCTCTCTAAAAAAACAATTGCAGAACCTGCAGAGCAAGATTGCATTTTAATGTACCAACCTAATCAGAAATAATTAAATCATTTAGAATAATATGTAGATAAAGTCCACACACATTTAAAGGGGTCCCAGAAGCAAACAAGGGCAGTGTCTACTTGGCCATTGTCCAAAAGCAGGTTTCCCTGAAGGCTGTTGTAAGTATCTGGCAAGCTTCGCTATGGTTTCCAACTGTTAGAGCCTCTTGGATTTTTATATTTGATTTGTTAAACCATCTCTCCTTCTCCTGATTTGGGGCTCTAAGAACAAACATCTGATCATCTATTTTCCAGTGTAGCTATTCTAAAAATTCAGTACGAGCTAGTCAGACTGCTCCACCTATCTAATATCCCTGGGAGTTAGATACCTCACATCATAATTGAACTGTCTTTCAAATTCACCTTTAAGTCTTTCTTAGCTCTCCCAACAGAAATTACCAGTATTCAGCTGAGATAACTCTGAGTAGGGGTGGGGGGGTAACGAGACTGAGATTTTTGTCCGGCAAGCTGAATGTCAAACTGGACAATGATTATTCACTAAGGCACCAGTATGAATGGCCAGGGGGTCTCCTCTAAGTGACACTCTTATTTTTTTGTGTGGGTCTTCTTGAATTTGTACAAATTTAAAGAAAGTAATACTTAAATGCTTGGTATTAAAAATAATCTTTAATTTTTTTTATTTGGCACTGACATTAAATTAAATTTTACTATATAGCACACTGTAGCTAATGTTAAAAAGGCCAGGAATAAATTCGTATTTAGAATGACCAACATTGAAGGGGATTAATTAAAAAGATGGACTTCATTTACAATCTTTGTCTAAACACCTATGTTATTTCCTTTGACACTATGGGAAACCTTTCAATTTACCACCTGCAAACACCAAGAACTTGTTGGAAAATTAATGAGCACTATACTGCTTCTCTCTCTCCCTGAACCCACCCCTAACGCTTACTCTTCCTTCCCTTACTTTCTTCTTCCTAAAAAGTCTACAATTATGAAAAGTAAGATTTGTCTCATATGTTTGAATAAATTATTCCAAGTGCCTAATCAGTCAATAGCTAACTAACTTTGGGCTTTGAGATAATTACTTTGTAATCTAACTTGCTCCAAAGATAGATTTCCATTTGAGTTTGCATTATTTTGCATTTTAAGTATACAGCATTATTCATATTAGTGTAAATGGGGTGTAATATAAGGTCATAAAATCTTTTACTAGGAAATATTGTATTGTACTGCTTTTAGGAGTAATAACACACATATGGTGTTTATTTTCCATGATTTTATATTTAAAAATGTTAGTAAGTCCTTTTTTTTTTTTTCCAGATTTGTGTACTGTGAATTCCTCTTAGTCTATTTTCCTTATTTTCTTTATGATCTTTGAAAGGGCAGAAGTTCTAAATTTTGATGATATCATCATTTTTTTGTTTTTTTATGGTTTGTGCTTTTTGTATCCTACCCTAAAAATTTTTTGCCTAACTCAAGGTCATAATGATATTCTTCTATCTTTTTTTTCCAGATGTTGTACAGTTTTTTTTAGCCTTTGTATTTAGGTATATGATCTAGCTTTTATTTAATTTTTGTATATGATATACTTCTGTGTTTCCATTTTTCTTCTATGTATGTATGCTATATTTTTAATCAGGAACAATATAACAACTACTTTTCTGTGAGTGAAAAATTCTATATAAATAACATCATTTTCAAGTTACTAAGTCAAAAGTGTCTCAAAATGGTTGAAGGCAATAAAACTTCCCTAAATGTATTCAGTAGCACACTTCTCTCACGGAGTAATATTTGCAAATATTTTGAATAGCAATAAATTTAAATCCTAATAGAATCATTTCTTTGGTGAACATAATTCATGAAGTTTATAAGAAATGTAAAATTTATAGATATCACTTTGCAATGAGATATTTCAAAACCGGAAGGAAATATTTTGTTGTAGAGGAAATGGTGAAGTATCCTTCTAACGAGCATACTTCAATTTTCTTCTAATTAAAGAAGCTTATCAGAGAAGTTCCCACCCAAGAGCTCTGATTACCACTTAGGTAATCAGTCCACTTACATTCTGAAGGTGAAAAAATTTCCAATTTTATTGAGAACATTAAGCTATATTTCTACTAAAAATCATACAGGTTAGTAAAGCTTTTCATGTTATTTTGATACCAGTAACTACCTGCTCCACTGGTCCCATAATCTCTTTTTAGGAAATGCTTACTATATCAGTCAGGGTTCTCTAGAAAAACAAAACCAATGGGAGATAGATAGATGATAGATAAGGCAAAGAGCTCTCATCACAAGGAAAATTTGTTTGCTTGTTTTTGGCTTTTTTTTTCTTTTTATTGTGTCTTTATGAGATGATGGAGGCTAACTAAACTTAAAAGCTGTAGTAATTCACAATATATGTAAGTCAAACCATCATGTCATACACCTTAAACTTAGATAATGATGAATGTCAATTATAACTCAATAAAACTGGGAAAAAAAAAAAAAGATTCTGTCCAAAGAGAAAAAGACCAAGATATAAAGCTCTACTTCCCTTGTCTGTATATAAAGACCTTGGCAGTTATATAGACCAGTCATTCAATAAAACAAGTCTTTACCTGCCAAAAGAAAAGGAAAAGAATAGGGCTCATGGAGTAGTCTAAATACTTAAAAACTATATTAATAATTCATTACATTAATCACTCCATCTATATTTTATTAATTTTAACTGATATCTAGGTATTGGCAATTATTTTCCTTTAACAATAAAAATCTAGGTTCTGAATTTCTTCTCTCTTTTTGGAAATGAAAACTTATATTTGCATTAAGACATTAAGATATCACTCTTAAACTAGGGTTACCTTAAGTTGGTTTATCAATGTTTTAATGATAATTGGGATTTATTAAAGGTCATAAAATAAGAGGTTCTTTTAAGATTATAAATACAGTAATCTAAAAGGTAGAAGAAATTTGAGCTCTAATCTCAAAGGACAAATCAATGTATAGTTACTGAACTTTGAATATTATATCAATTTTATATGCTTTACACTATTTCCTGTGTTTTAAAATATTTATTAGGGAAGTACAAACTACTTTTAATGGCTCTTCTTGATGATAGCTTTATTCAAATCTTACCCTAAGCAAAATTAGACAAAAGTTTAATTGAATCAATAGACCACTTTTTTTTCTGTTTCCCAATCTAACCCCCTCCCTCCTCTCCAAAGCATATTCTAGTTCAGACACTCCAGCTAGACAGAGCTAAGGTTCCATGCTACTCATAAGGGCCATAATAAACACATAGTCACTTTGATACAGTATACCTAAGAGATACAAATAGTGAACGTATGATTTAAACTGAAAATAAAGACATTTAATTTGGCAAAGTTTTGGGGGACATTTATAGGTAGAAATATATTGCAAAATGATGAAATGTCTCTGTCTTTCAGTGATTTGTAGGGACAGTGTGAAATAAGGATAAAGGTGCATTGTTTGCTTGTCTGCTATGTGGACTGGGAGAAATAACATTTTCAATCACATAACATAGTGTCTGGTACAAGTGTTTAGTACGTGATTAGAGAAAGATTAATGTCCCACTCTCATTTTTCCCTCATGTCATTAGAATTGGTCATGATATTTAGTTTTGGTCAGCGGGAGGATAAGGGGGAGATTTTGGTCAAGCTAGTTGTTGTTTTGTCTTTAGGTTTTCATTGTTGTCACGAAAGAGTGGTACATCCTATCACAATAGTGTCCCAAACAGAGGTCCTCTCTTCATATACCAATTTCTTTAATGAAAGAAGACACAGCTAATAATTGCAAGAGCAAGAATTAAAATCCAGGTAATCTACCTCTGCAGACATTGCTCTTAACCACCATGTCCCAAGTTTGGTGTCAGTGACTTAATGGCAGATGATTACTCTTTCTGACACATATCATAGCTCTTTATTCTCTCCTCTGACAGTCTGATTTGAGTTAGACAGATGTTAAAAAGCCATTTCATTGCTGAATTATTTTTTGAAAAGAAACCTTTATAAACTTTGGTTTTAAATAAATACTTGGAAGTCCAGTATCACTGCTGTGAAGATAGGATTTGTGCTACCAATAAAATCTCCTAATAGGCAAACAGTACAAAATAGGATTCATGAGAAGTGTAATGTAATTAGTGGAGACATAATGTTAAACTCTAAGCTGAAAAACTACTATGTTTCAAAAAGTAAAAAGATAAATTTAAACATTTGCATAAATATATTTGTATTTTCTTAACTGTGAGACTTTTCCTAACCTTGCAAATAAGTGTTAGTGCATTTTGCTGAAAACTTAAAGGGAAAATGCATTAAGTTTGATGAAATGGGCATTATTAATCTCAAGAAAAGGAAAATTATAAAGCCTATTTTAGGAGACAATAATAGTTTAAACTATATCAGTAATAAGAAAAAGGTTACTTTTTAATTGGAAAGTTGGATATTCAACTAATGAAAAGAAATTAGAGCTTTCTTATGGTATGCATTTCATTTAAAGCACACTGATACAGTTGAATTTTTGCCAACAATAATAGTTTTTGATGACTATGGCTATTACCTATAGATTGTAGCAGAATCCAGCTGAGAAGTATTACAGTATTACTGCTGTGCTATGCAGAAGTTTTTGTGTTTGACTTGTAATTTTTAAGTTTGTGGGAGTAAATATTACCTTTGGGAGTTATTATGGGTTTAATTTTAATGACACTAGACAAATTTAGACTATAGCTTAATGGGGTCAAAACAGCTAATAAACTAATTTTATTTAGAATAAAAATCAGTTTTTATCATTTATAGAGATTTTGTGAGGCCCTCTTGGTCCTGTTGTGGCTACTCTTGTCCTCCATTCCGAATAGTTGTTGCCAGGATCTATTGGTTGTAAAATATTTTTAGTATCATCTCTGTTATTGATGGAATTGTGTTTTCTCAAAATCTTTGTGTTGTAGCCTTAACCAGCAATGTGACTATATTTGGAGATAGGGCCTCTCAGGAGATAATTAAGGTCAAATAAGGTCATGATGGCAGGGCCCTAATTGAATAGGACAAGTACCCTAACAAGACGAGAAAGGCATACCAGAGATATCTCTCCCTCTGTGCACAGAGAAAAGGCCATGTGAGGACACAGCAAGAAGATGTCCATTTATAAGCCAAGAAGAGAGATCTTACCAGAAACCAACCATGTTGGCACCTTGATCTTGAACTTCTAGGCTCTACAGCTGTGAGAAAATCATTTTTTGTTGTTTAAGCCACCCAGTCTGTGTATCATATTATGGTAGTCTAACAAGCTACTACAACCTCTGAACTAATCGAAGAAAATGAATAGAGTACTATTTTGTCAAAGTGATTTCTAATCTGGGTTGGAATTGATCTTACTGAAAATGCTAATTATTTAGCTCATGCTCAAGTTATAACAATACTAAAAAGTTTACTAATTATGAACTTAGATATTTAAGAGCCTTGGATTTACTGATTCTTCTGATATTGCTGATATAGTCAAAGACTTTTTCAAAATTAAACTTAAGGCAAGAATCATCTCATGGAGACTTGAGAAAAATACAATGGGCAAATCAAAAGTATAACTCACATTGATCTCCTAAACTAAATTCTGACTCTTCCCCACTCCCACTTTCCAAACCATTGAAATAAACCCAAAATGGTTAAGAAAGGAAATCCTTAAAAATAAAAATAATCCAGGAAATGGCAACATTATGGTAGAAGAGGGTGTGAGGTGGATGGAGTCAAGATACTACTGAACTGAACTTACAGTAAAAGGAGAGAGTTTGGGATAATTATATATGAATGAGCTGCAGTCTCTTATTTTTTTTTCTTTATTTTTTCAACTCGAAGAGCTGATCCATCCACATCTTTTATTACTCCCATCAGCCTTCAAATTCAAGATCAAGTTCTGATCAGCCTTCCAGAGCCTCTGCTAGAATGCTTGCTACCTAGAGCCTAGGGGAAATGTGTCCCTATTTGCCACAGTCTAGGCAAGCAAGCTAACCATAGTTCACAACTAATTTGTTTCCCTGTCAAAATGCTTAAACCATATACTTTAGGGCACCAACAAGAAAACCTAGGAAATAAAAACTTAGAAAATGTCAAGTGGGACTGCCTATTTAACTTCTTACTCTATTAGTACCTGCATTATATTTATCTTTATTTCTATGCCTTCCTACCTACCTCTTTTCATAAAATCCATAGTTAAATTATGATTTGTCATTATCAAAAGTGGATCCCTGCATCTATTTCTATTCATCTTTACGCACTGTCAAAAGTGACCTTCATTTTTTTCAAGGCTAGGAGACTCTAGTTCACATGTGAATTTTCCAAAATAATTGTTTCTCTGTATTTTGAAGAAAAAAAATGCACTTTGGTTCTCAAGTTGTTTTAAAAAGACACAAGTATCTATTTCTATCACTCTATTATCAAAAAGAGAATTACTTCCAGCTTTTGGTAATCCAAGGGTGTTTTCCATTGGAATCACTGTAGCGTCATTGATGGTTTTATCAACTACTGGTTGATAATTTTCATAAAGCATGCATTGTATTAAAATAAAGATTTAATGGTTTTGTTAATGTTTATGACCATTCCAAAAATTTAGATTAATTTGAACTCTGTTGTACTTGTTATCTGTTTGTCATTGCGTTAGGTGTTGGGATACTACAAATGGGATAGATGTGTAAAGGTGAAAAATAAACTTGGTAAAAAGTTGGTTTGGGGGCACCTGGGTGACTCAGAGCGTTAAGCATCTGCCTTTGGCTCAGGTCATGATCTCCAGGTCCTGGGATCGAGCCTCATGTCTGGCTCACAGCTCAGTGGGGAGTCTGCTTCTCCCTCTCCCTCTGCTTTTCCTCCTGCTTGTGCTCTCTCTGTCTCTCTCTCTCTCTGGAATGAATGAATAAATAAAATGTAAAAAAAAAAGACATTCTTTGCAAAACTGCTCATAAAGTGAAAAACTGGAGATAATCTTAATATCTATCAATATGGAATTATTGTTTTAGATCCATAGTAGAAAATACAAGGCAGTGCTTTGAAAAATTGTAAAATTTATGAACGTAAATCAAAGATTTTGAAAACATATTAAGTGACAAAAGAAAATTGAACATTTTTAATGTTTTATCTCATTTATGGGGAAAACACTTGACAAACCAAAATTATTTCTATGTATGTCTGTGTGTGTATGTATGTGTGTGTGCATGTGTGAATATACACATATGATTGTAAATATATAGAAAAATATTATTGTTATAATACTCCAAATAACTAGGAAAGAATTTTTAAAATCACAGTTAATATGAGAAATATAACACAATCTCATGTCTCCAACAAAGTGAAAAATACATAAGAGAACTGAGTTTGAATAATATTTTTATAGCTTGATGTACTAAATACATGTAATCATATGTCACACTTATAAATGTTAATCATTATACTTAAAATGCTAAAAATGTATAATCTTAACACAATATAACTTAGAAACCATTAAATTCTAGAAAGTTGTAATTATTTGTATTACTATTACCAATAATTGCTGTCCAGATTTCTTATTGACACTTATTAACAGAAAAAAATGTTTGCTACTTGGTAGCCATTAAAAAAAAAAAAAGCAATGTCTAATACAAAACAAACTTACTAATTACTGCAATGAATAAAGAAAATAATTTATCCACTTAACATTAATTCATTGGGCAATTGCTAAGGAATTACTATTTATGCAGACTTATCATAGATGTAGTTCTGTTAGGGAATCAAAATCAAACTTTGATGGACAAGTTTATCATTTTCTGATAGTCTTATTGGTGTTGAAACAATAACAACAACAAAACCTAAAAAACTTAGTTAATTAAAAAGCTGTTGCAAAGCACATATTACAAAATGGACCACTTGCCATCTATATGAAAATTTTTCTGCAAAACTCCCAAACAACTGGTCAAGTTCTGATTATTTTTTTTTTTAAATTAGGTTTAGTTATTATAGACTCATCCGAGTCATAAATTAGAACAGAGAAAATTCACTTTAATCATGTTGTCCTTGACATACCTAGGCTATAATAATATTTTATAAGGCAGGTGTGGTGCACACCTTCCTTGATTATTACAAACAAGTGAATCAATAAATCATCACATAATTGTATACCTATTGTCAGTTACTGCTATTCCATTCAAAATAATTTTTGCAGAAATGTTGAGCTTGTTGCAAATTGTACTCAAATTTAATGATTAGGACCAAAACAAATCATAATTTTTTTTAAGGTCCAAATTTTTGAGCTTTTAATGAAATCGAGAAACATTTCATAAAATTTAACTTAATATGCCTTAACATATCTGTGAGGTAGTTAGGTAAACAGTACTACCCATTTTAACACATAGTAAACAGAAGCATGGGTAAATGATATATAAATTTATTGCAAATAGTTTAATTGTGTCATATATTAAATAAAACCTGCATTTTCTAATATTAAAGAATCCACTATTTCTAACTCTGAAGCAAAGGAGTTCATTGAGAATTTATCATAATATTTATCAAAGTAAAAATATTTTAAATGCTTGCCTATGATTCCCTTTCTATAAAGAACAACCTCAAATAGCAACTTATATACTCATCTGCTTGCTTTTTTCTGAAGAGTGTTCTTTTGTACACATATGCTCATATCACCTCCAGAATGTTAACCTCAAGGAAAAGATAGCACCATGTAGTGGAAAGAAAATTGGGAAGGGGTCAAGAAACTCATAATGCAATGAAAAAAGTTCTATAACTCAGAGTGGGTTCTGGAGCTGGACAGCCTGGAAAGGAATTCTGGATCTGCCAAGAAGTACACGTGTGACCCTGAGCAATTTACATAACCCCTGTATGTTTCTCCCTCAGTTTCTTCCTCTGAATAATGGATATTCCCATAGGTTGACTGTAAGTATTACATCAGTTAACATATACAACCTGCTAAGAACAGCTCCTTGGCTCACAGCAAATGCTCCATAAATATTAGTTAAGATTACTATTATTTAGTCTGTGTGTCTCAAGTTTCTCTTAAAAAATTTGTTAATCTAGAGAACATTTTAGCCATTTACAACATTAAGATGTTTGGTTTTAAGAGTTGGATATAAATCTGCCTTTGGAATAAAATTAGTGGCTATTTTCCTCTTAAGATTGTCTTAGAACAGTCCTCACTTATTAAAAGCTAAAGAAACAACAATAAATATACCATGGATTGTAGGGCTTCTTAACCCCAGATTACGCTGGAAGCACTGAAAGATATTTTAAAAGTGCTAATATCCATGCTCTGTGCCAGAAAAATTAAATCAAGATATAGGGATGGGGTTTGAGTTTGGCCATCAATTAAAGGTTACCAAATGAGTAATTCTGAGCTAATCTAAAAAGATGTGGCATTTTTTCTTTCCACTGCTCTACATTTTTATTCCTCCCATTAAATTTTATGAAGAGATATAAAAATACCTATATATATACTGTTAGCATATTCACGATAAATTGACAATAAACAAAATAAATACAAATAATAAAAGAAAAACAAAGATTTTGTTTTGTTTTGTTTTGTTTTTTCTGACTACCCAGTGAAAATATTTACTTAGGTTTCTGAGATCTTTCAGGAATCTGGAAATAATTTTTTGCATGTTCATCTTCACTACGGTTCTCTTTCTTGGACTTTTCTGTGGCAATTATTAAAATCCTTCCTTTACAATCTCATTCATGCCTCAAACTTTAATTTTTACCTTTATTAAATTAATTATTTATCAGTATATTGGTGTTCTCATTTAACATTTCAAACAACCTTATGAAAATCTCTGGAAATCCCTGACACTTCCAATTTGGCATTTTCAATACGGAATTAATTATCTTTCCTCCAAAAAATCTTCAAAATCCAGATTTCTCCATTTCCAAAAGTAGTGCCATGCTTTTCTCAAAGTAATATATTATATTTAATCTTTCATTTATTTTTTTAAAGATTCATTTATTTATTTGAGAGAGAGAGCGAAGAAGAGAGAGTAGGAGCAGGGTGAGGGAAGATGGAGAAGCAGACTCTGGCTGAGCAGGGAGCCTGACGTGGGGCTTGATACCAGGACCCCAAGATCATGACCTGAACCAAACGCAGAAGGGTAAACCGACTGAGCCCCCCAGGCACCTCAATATTTAATCTTTTAATCATAATTCTCCCTCATGCTTCTTGACTTTCCAAACTGAACTTGTTATACAATTGGACATATTCTGTTTATTAAGTTACTTATTACTTATTTATTATGCATGTGATCTTTTTTATAAAGAGCAATTTCAATTTCAAATAACAATGTACTCATTTGTCTATCCACTTCTTTTAGGAGGTTCCCCCCCCCATTCTCTTATTACCTCCAGAATATATATATATATATATTTTTTTTTCATTTTTAACTCTTTTTTTTTTTAGTGTATGTGTTTTAACTTCTTCCCACCCCTACAGTTATGACCCTTAGAGAAATACTTTTGCAGCTACGCAATAGCTTCATCGCTGGCTACTGGCTGTTGTGTATGCTAGAAATTTTAAAGATTGACGATGACGCTCACCTACTCAAACATCTCCTGTCTTCCCTTAATCACCTAAAGCTGCTTTTGTCATTATTGGCATTCATCTGCCCTCTATACAGCCAGAATGTAAACTGTAATCCAAATGATCCATTTATAAATCTTTCAAAGTCTTACACATTTTGTTTAATCCAACTGAAAAGACAACAGAACGTGTTTATCTCCTTAAATGACATCCCTTTTCATCATCTCCAGATTTACATTAAAATGTTATTGAGGGCTGGGATTGATTTTTATTCAACTCTGTATTCTCTAAATGGCCTTATTAAGAATAACATTTGGGGACGCCTGGCTGGCTCAGATGGTTAAGCGTCTGCCTTCAGCTCAGGTCATGATTCCAGGGTCCTGGGATCGAGTCCCACATCGGGTTTCCTGCTCAGTGCAGAGCCTGCTTCTCCCTCTCCCTCTGCCATTCCCTCTGCTTGTGCTCTTCTGTCTATCTCTCTGTCAAATAAATAAATAAAATCTCAAAAAAATAACATTTAATTCATTCAAAAATATATTGAGTATGTACTGGTACAAAATGTCTATGGAATCTAAAATATACAGGAAAGATAAAGTTGCTAAGGCAGTTTGCAGATTTTTCTGGGGAAAATACTTTGCAAGTCATAGCATTTGAAAACTAAATAAAGGGGCTTCTGTGTAAGTATAAAGAGAACAATTTATAAGTAAGTGATAAAATGGATTCCTGGTCCAGAGTGTTTTCCAATCCAACACAGCTGGCCCTAATTCCCCAATTCTTTTGTCATCCGAAATAACTTTAGCGACCACAGTATATAAATACAGCATAACCAAGAAGGGTTATGCTTTAAATACTGCTTTGATTGAGCCCATGCAACCATAGCATATGTCTTCTTTAATCTATCCCAACTCAAAAACTGGTACAGAATTTTTTGAAATAAAAAAAATTTGTTTAGAGAGAAACTATGATTTACAGCCTGTCTCAAAAATGGTTTGTGTGGTGCAGAGTAGGAAATAATTAAAAGAGAGCATCCTACTGGAAATGGCATTCATTTATTCACAAATACCTCCCACAAAGCCAGGAGCAGCAATGGCATTGGCCTCTCCTGCTCACATCCAACCCGCGAAGTCGTTAAGTAATGATTTCTACTCGTAAATCTTCCCGTCCTGCTTAGGCTGATTCGAGATATTAAGAAGGCTTTACTCTTTTTCTTTCTCAGCAACATCTCTGCAGCAGTTCTGCATCATGAACCTTGATTGTTAAAAACCATGAAAATAAAAAGACAAAATATCCATTTCAGTTCAGACAGTTTTGTGGAAGAGCAGGTGGCTGATAAAAAGCCCCAGTCCGTCGTGTTGAGGCAAAACAGCAGTTGAGGAGCAAAGAGCACCCTTTCCTGTGGAGCTTAAATTAAATTCAGATTTGTTTCAGCAGGGCTTTAATGGAATCTGTACGATCGGGATGCTTCGGCTTAGCTGGTATCTCCACATGCCTTCGCTGCAGTGAAGCCTATTCAGTCATTTTGTACCCTCGATAAAACGGTCCTAGCGATAACCAACTGCTGTATGTATTAACTCTGTGGTCATTTGTGATCTTGGGCTACAGTCCTTCAATGTGCAAATTATAAGGAAAATACAACATTAGTACTGCTGGAGTTGCTTTTTGTACTTTTTGCCAGCATTCAGTCTTGGCTATTGTACTTTTTTCATTCACAACTGCCAACCCCACGGCCTCGTATCCGGCTAAACGTACAGCGCCTGGAGAAGCGCCTTCTGTCCGTGATTCAGGAAAATTCTGCCTCTGCAGAGAAGAGCTGCTGCGGCAGAGTGGCGAGAGCAGCACGATTAGCGCGGGGTATTTTGCTGGTGGTGACTTCAAATAACTGTTCCTTCACGTCACCACAGAGAGGGGACTAGAAGTGAAAGAGGGATGGAAATGTGATAGATAAGAAATCAGGTAAGCTGTGCTTCAAAATGCCCCTTATTTTTCTCCCTTTTACAGTAACCCTTCGTACGTTTCTTTCCTCTGTTTGGCAGGAGGCGAAAGCTGTCAGCGTTGTATAAGCACCAAACGCAGACTGCAGCAGGTGCCCCTACGACCTACGGGGTGTGCGCCGCGGAACCCGGTCACGTGACGCCCTCGGGCCACGCGCGGTACGGGGGTGGGCTCGGTTCCCCGCGGGTCCTTCGCTCCGCTGTGAGCAGCCGGACCCAGACGGGAAAGAGCACGCGCACAGGGGTATCTGATCCAGGCATGCGTATTCTTACTTTGTGCGTCATAAAATACCAAATAGAAAGTTCTCCGTTCTTACTTGGAAAACTTTTTTTTTTTTTAATTTTATTTATTTATTTGACAGAGAGAGAGAGAGAGCAGGAACACAAGCAGGGGGAGCGGGAGAGGGAGAAGCAGGCTTCCCACAGAGCAGGGAGCCCGATGCGGGGCTCGATCCCAGGACCCTGGGATCATGACCTGAGCCGAAGGCAGACGCTTAAGGACGGAGCCACCCAGGCGCCCTGGAAAACTTTTAAATCACCAAGGCTATGTAATTTGGGAGGCTTCTCATAAGACGCCCTGGCTATTGCACAGTAGGAGAGAAGTAATGTGATAGGTATTTTATATTTGATGTAAACAATAATCTCAGGATATGTGTATTTATGGCCAGTTTGGTGGTCATTCAATTGAATCATCTTGGATGAAAACAAATGAGTGAAATTACAGTAAATATAATAGAAGAAAACCGAAGTCAAAATAAAAAAAAAATTACTAAATCAACTGACTAGTAATTGGGAGACTGAATATTAATAGCTGATATTTATTAAAATTGGTTTATATTACTATGACTATTAATATACTACTATATTGCTATTATTATGTTACTATTTACAGTATTTCAATCTTCAGAAATAATGGGCTCCACCCTAGCTGCAGCTGTCAGGAGGCATCTGAAGATCCTTTCCAAATCATTTTATTGTTCATAATCTGTCTCCATCGATGGGCAGAGTGCTGGTACTGTCTACTATGCCTTGATTCTTTAACCTTGCCAGAGTGAAAGGCTCAATAACATTTTAGAGATTAATCTAATGTGAGACTCCTAGTATTTTCTCCAAGTCTCCCTCTCCACAATAAGAGCAGAAACTATTTTCTGTGCTCAATTTTTTTTTAAAGATTTTATTTATTTATTTGAGACAGAGAGAATGAGAGAGAGAGAGCACATGAGAGGGGTGAGGGTCCGAGGGAGAAGCAGGCTCCCCGCTGAGCAGGGAGCCGGATGCGGGACTCGATCCCAGGACTCCAGGATCATGACCTGAGCCGAAAGCAGTCGCCCAACCAACTGAGCCACCCAGGCGCCCCTGTGCTCAATTTTTAAAGATAACTCTTTGTACATAGTCTCCATATAAAAGTCATAATCATGTGGGGCGCCTGGGTGGCTCAGTCGGTTAAGCGTCGGGCTCTTGATTTTGGCTCAGGTCATGATCTCAGGGTTTGTGAGATCAAGCCCTGCCTCGGGCTTTGCACTTTGCCTGCTTAACATTCTCTCTCTCCCTCTCCCTTTGCTCCCTCCCCACCTCCTTCTCTCTTTCTCTATTCCCCCCCCCCCCACAAAAGTCATAATCATACAAGATACTCTTAAAATATTAGAGCACCAAAAGATCTGTATTTGTTTATTGATTTGCTGTCACTATTCCAAGTCCTTATCATCTATGCTTACTATACACTTCTTTCCGTCTACATTTCTCTAGGGTTTTGAATTTGCCCTTTCAAAATTGGGAAGTTATTTTCTTACTGGTGCATTACTACTATGTTATCAAGGTGAACCAATTCTCACTGCACTTTGCAGTATTTATCACATGTTCTCAAATGTAGAATAATGAAATAAAGACATTTCAAAATTATATATACATATTATGTCATAAAGTAGTTTAAAATATTTCTATGTTTTTCTTAGAAATCAATAATTTGTTGGATTATCATGAGAAATGAAGTTTTCTATTTCTAATGTAATAATGCCTCACAACTTTGGTATTGTTGGTTTTATGACTCTTCAAAATATAAATGTATTAAATGTTGGGCGCCTGGGTGGCTCAGTCAGTTAAGTGTCTGCCTTCGGCTCAGGTCATGTTCCCAGGGTCCTGGTATAGAGCCCCGCATCGGGCTCCCTGCTCCGCGGGAAGCCTGCTTCTCCCTCTCCCACTCTCTTGCTGTGTCTCTCTCTGTCAAATAAATAAAAATCTTTAAAAAAAAATAAATGTGAAATGGTGTTTACATATTTCTTTTAAGTAAAAAAAATCAATTTTCAGCAGAATATGTGCTTCTAATGCCAGCTATTTTTTGTTTATTTGTATTTAAGGTGGTCTGGATAGATATACATCTAAATGATAATGGAGATTGCCTATGGGTATGCCCCACTTACTCTTAATTACTAATATTTATTATTTCTCTACACTAAGACATTTATTTTCTAATAACAACATAACCATGATTTTTTTTTTTTTAAGATTTTCTTTATTTTTTGACAGAGAGAGAGACAACGAGAGAGGGAACACAAGCAGGGGGAGTGGGAGAGGGAGAATCAGGCTTCCTGTGGAGCAAGGAGCCTGACGCGGGGCTCAATCCCAGGACCCTGGGATCATGACCTGAGCCGAAGGCAGACGCTTAATGACTGAGCCACCCAGGCGCCCCTAACCATGATTTTTAAGAGGGAAAATTACAAAGGGGTGGATTTGAGATAATTTGCTGAAAGGGTCAACAGTTTTTAATTTCTGAAAGAACTAAGTAAGCCTCATCTAATGGTGTTTGTGTGAAAGATATAAGGATTCTCAGCCAAGTCAGGAGTCCTAACACTTGAGGGAGAACTGTTTGCTCATGGTTTAAGAGAAGCACAATGCCCTTTCCCTTTTCCTTGATGGAAAATGAACAATGTCAAGAAAATAGTACCTAAAAAAATGATAGTTATCAATATCAAATAGGCCGTAAGGGCTTAGAAATAGGACATCAGTGCTACTTTCTTAGATAGGGGAAGGGAGAAGGACAAGTGGATGAGAAATAATTATTCTTTGTGAGACCAGGAATCTGGGCAGAGGTTGGTAGAATTTTAGTGAATGATCTTGTCCTAGTCCTTCCTTGTATCCAATATGCTTCTCCCTTGATTCATATGGCAGTGATAAATTACTGTGAATGTCCGTCACCTTTAAGCTTAGGTAGAAATAACCTAAAGCAGAGGTCAACTGAGTTTCTGTTAATACAGCTCCAAATTCACAGCAGAAACCACAACCTTTGAAACCAAGTTGTTTGCAAAAGCTTAGCATTTTAAGATACACATATACATATGTTTATCTGAAAAGATTATCATTAGCTATCCTTAACAAATAAAATCCTTGGTAGATATTTGTATTAGTTAGCCATTGCTGCTTTAACAAATAACCACAAACTGGGTAGTTTAACATAACACAGATTTATGAATATTTGAGACATCTTACTAGAGGTCAGAAATCCAAAATGGGTTTTGGCTAAAATCAAAGTGTCACCAGGGCTGTGTTCTTTCTGGGGGACTCTATGAGAAGATTTGTTTTCTTGGCTTTTCCAGCTTCTAGATGCTGCCTACATTCTTTTGCTTGTGACCCCTTTCACATCTTCAAAGCCTGCAATGGACATTTGAGTATTTTTCATAAATAGCACTCTGACACTGACTCTTCTATCTCCCTCTTCTTCCTTTAAAGATGCCTGTGATGACATGAAGCTCACTGGGAAAATTCAGGATAATATCACTATTTTAAAGTCAGCTGATTAGCAATCTTAATTTCACCTGGTACCTTCATTCCTCTTTGTCATGAAACATATTTATGGGTTCTTGGGATTAGAACAAGGACATATTTAAGAAGCCCTTATTTTACCTACAACACAGTCTAATGCAGAATTTCTGAACAGATCTCTAAATTCTTAACAGCCACCAAAATCTTCGAAGCCACATTCTTATTTGCAGAACTTGAGCATTTTGAGATACACACACACACACACACACATATTTGTCTTAAAAGGTTTTCTTTAGCTGTCTCTACCTATCAAAAGCTAATCCTTGGTAAAGTTAGGCTGTATTAGTTTCATATGGATGCTGTAGCAAATTATCACAAATGAGATGCCTTAAAACAATAGAAATTTATCCTCTCACAGCTCTGGAAGCCAGAAGTCTGAAAGCAAGGTGCAGCTAGGGCTATGCTCCCTCCAGACGCTCTAGAAGAGAATCTGCTCATTGTGTCATACAGTTTCTTGTGGCTTCTGGCATTCTTTGGCTTACAGTCTTATCATTTCAATCTCTGCCTCTATCCTCACATTGTTTTCTCCTTTGTGAGTGTCTGTCTAATTTCCCTCAGCCCTCCTCTTATAAGGATATTTGTGATGGCATTTAGAGCTACTAGATAATCCCAAATGATCTCCTTATTTCAATATCCTTAACTTATTTGCAAAGACTCTTCTTCCGTAAGATAATATTTACATATTCCAGGGATTACAATGAAGACATTTCTTTTGGACCAGCATCAGGGCATAGTATATACCAAAGAAATAAATTAGAAAACATGCATAAAAGTGTCAGAACTAATTTCCATCACACAAGGAAGAGATAAAGTCAATTTCTGGGCCAAGATCTAGAAGAGCCAGAGAATTAGAAAAAAACTAAAAAGTGATAAATTTAGATATAAAATGATGTTCCAGAGAGCGCAATAATCCATGTCTTATACTAGGCTAAATACTAAGTGGTAGGAGGGAGGGATGAAATAGGAAACCTGGATAGGCTTAGGGATCCCCGAATGTCTCAAGACTATGCCGTTTGTTTCCTAAGAAAAAGTCTGAGAAACTGTAAACCTCTCAGAGAAGTTTAAACATTTGCCTTGTTGTCAGAACAATTGAAAAGTAGGGAAATGATGTGCCAAGTTAAGTAAAAACTCGGTGGACTAATTATAAAACAATTAGATATATGAGCTTGAAAACAGACACACAGAGTTTTGGCTTCCCAGAATAGTATATAATAGTACATTTAAATAGTTCCTATCCTCCTGAGAGAAACTAAAAATTGGCTACCTGTGAGCTAAGTCAATTTGGAGAGCCATCATGTTTGAAAAGAGGATCATGAAGAGAGAGCTAAGTAGAGATAAAAACAGAAAAGCAAGAGTTAACAGAAGCATTAGAGATGCAAAGGCAGCACAAAACTTTCCTGAAAGCCAAATACCAGAAAGGATTATATACATTTGCAAAGTCCTGTAGTGGACAGAGGACCATAATGAACCATATGTCTTATTTCCCTGGATACCATGAAAGTACATGAAGCTCTGCAAATTAGGTCCCTATTGAGCAGAGAGGTAGCAGGAGAAGAAGGAAGGAAAACCTTGCACTATGTTTACCATTAGTTCAGAATGTTGCACTCCCAGACATAAGTGGAAAACTAACAAGCTAAATGAAGTTCACTTATAGAAATACAAATTTTCATTCTTTTTTTATATCTCAACTTTGTAAATGTGTAATTTATACACATTACACTTGTAATCCCTCTACATTTTCCAGTCAAGTGGTAGAGTGGGCTATGCTAAAACGTTTTCCAAGCGAGAAAACTCACTCATTGCCAAAGAGCCCATTTTACCTCTGTCCGGCTTTATTCCCTTACATTAACCTAAAAAATAAAATTTCTCTAGTTGCTTTTATCTAACAGGGTTAGAGAAACTTAAGGAAGGGACAGAAAAAAAAAAAAAAAAAAAAAAATCTTCAGGATTAACTAAGGGTGTGTGTGTGTGTTATTTTGGGTAGAGCTAATTTACAAAGTTGGGTAGAGCTAATGATCTTTAAAGTATATAACTTTTGTGTCCCTTCCTTAAGATAAAAGCAACTAGAGAAATATTTTTTTAGGTTTATAAAATGGTAAAGCCTGTATTCTGGACCAGAAAATCTTCATACCTAATGTCTCAGATACTTACAGACTCAGATATTTCTGAATAAAATTTTCAGTCTTTTTCCCCCCAACCCCCAAGAGGTTGATCAGATTGTGTTTTAGCAATTGTAACATGCCAATGAACTCTGGCATTTAAGTTAATAAGGTATAAATGAAGACATAGCTTATTTTCTGAATGGTTGTAACAGCCTGCTGGGTTTCATCAATCATGAAGCAGCTCATGCTGGGACTAAACAACAAAGAAAAATATCAAAAACAAAAAAGAAATGGTGAGAAAGAGAGGATGTTACTGCTTCTAAGTGGATATGGGAATATATTTGTGACACTACAGTGTCAGAAAATAGCATATGAATACCTATACAATGTTTGAAAAACACCATAATTCTTTTCTTTTTTTTTTTTTTAAAGATTTTATTTATTTATCTGACAGAGAGAGTGATAGTGAGAGCAGGAACACAAGCAAAGGGAGTGGGAGAGGCAGAAGCAGGCTTCCCGCTGAGCAGGGAGCCTGATGCGGGGCTCGATCCCAGGACCCTGGGATCATGACCTGAGCCGAAGGCAGACACTTAACGACTGAGCCACACAGGCGCCCCCATAATTCTTTTCTTATAAGGGTAATGATATATAACATTTTTAAAGATCAAATTTCTAGCCCATTATTATCTGAATAAAGTAAAGACTAAATTGAACAATTCTGTAAAATTAAATTGATAACATTAATGATAATATTTCTTCAGAAAATATGAATTTTAAATTATATTACTTAAGGGAAACATACTTATTTTAAAATGTTTTTTAAACTCCTCTCCAGATATTAAAAAAAAAAAAAATCTTTCTTTAATAAATTTCCTTTACAGGACTTAACATTATTTTCGTTTTAAGAAGTAGTTTAAAATCTACCGAGATTGTCTAGTAGAAAAATAATTTCTTTGTGCCTTTAAGTCAAGTTCAATTTCCAAACTATAATATCCTTAGGAAAATACTATTTTATTTTCCTATACTTATTCATCTAACATAATGGAGAATTGAGACATTTTTCAAAAAGAGATTATCCAAGTAAGATAAAAGGAATCTAAAACACACATAATTTCACTTACTAAACAAGATATAACATCTGAATTATATGTCAGTGTAAAGCACTGCTAACAATGTCTTTATATTAAAATTGCTCTACCAAGCCAGGAAACATTTATTCATTAATTTTCATTCATTCATTCAACAAATATCACCATAGGTAATATAGCGGAGATGTAACATACACAAAATGGTGAACAATTATAGGGACATAGACTATAGATATGAAAAATAAGGTAAATATGCTTCCCTTCAAGATGGTGTTATTAGATTATGTCTGGGAAATTTCTCCCTTCTCTGCCACTGCAGACATATAGCAATGGTTTATAAATAATTAAAACAGCAAATTACAAACACAGAGCTGTATTTAAAAATAAGAGTATCTCTGTGATTTAAAATGCAAAGTATTGAACAATGCAGGTGTAGTCTGCTGATCTCTAGCTTTTGAAAGCATGTACATGTGGTAAGAAGTACAGAGTAATGGAAATTAAACATTATTCAGAACAGTAGTTTGTGTTGGGAGGGGAGAGTGGGAATTTGAGACAGAATGTCTGAATCCAGAAACTGGAGTGGGATTCCCCCATTCAAGAGCACATCTAAAGAGAATTTCTTACCAATGACTCTGAGCAATGACTAATTTGAAGCCTTATGCATGGGAAGGTAGAAACAACACAAATATAGCATTAAATCCAGGAATTGGTCAATTCACTAATGGGCCTGCTCAATGGATCTGATTTATTTTCAATATCTCCATCACCATAACAAAGGGGAAACAACCAAAATCTTTAAATCTTGTTCAAACATGGAGACTCCAGAGACCAAGAGTAAGCAAACACAGAGCTATTAGCTAAAGGTGAATGTAGAAAGAGGGTAAAAAGGACAGGATAGTAAATTTTCCACCCCTGATGAAACTGAAAATTAAAGTTCATGAAGATATTAAGAAACACATGAATAAATCTATTACCAAAACCAAAAACGGAAACATAATTTTGACAAAATTAATATGATATGGCAATGAAAAGGAAAGTTGAAGTAGGTATGGTTAGGTTCCTAAAACAGAAAAAGGAAAACAGATCATCTAAAAGCAAAACAGGGGCAGCTGGGTGGCTCACTCGTTAAGCGTCTGCCTTCAGCTCAGGTCATGATCTCAGGGTCCTGGGATCGAGCCCCGCATCCGGCTCCCTTCTCCGCAGGAAGCCTGCTTCTCCCTCTCCCACTCGCCCTGCTTGTGTTCCCTCTCTCACTGTCTCTCTCTCTCTCTGTCAAATAAATAAATAAAAATCATAAAAAATAATAAAATAAACAAAATAAAACAAAGCAAAACAAATCAACAAACAATAAGAAACTCAAGAGGGGTGCCTGGGTGTCTCAGTCTGTTGAGCATCTGACTCTTGGTTTCAGCTCAGGTCTTGATCTCAGGGTCATGAGATGGAGCCCTGTGTCTGGCTCTATACTGGGCATGGATCCTGCTTAAGATTCTCTCTCTCCCTCTCCCTCTGCTCCTCCTCTCTTTCTCTCTTTCTCTCCCTCTTGAAAAAGAAAAAGTAAAAAAAAAACTCAAGATATTATAAAACAATAATTGGTAGAAATAAAAGAAGTAACCATGGACATGAAAACTACCAATTACTTATCATGAAAAAGAAAAAAAAAAGTCCATAGAAAACAAAAGAATATATCTGTGTGTATGTGTGTGTATATATATTATTTTTGTTTTTAAATGGCTGTTCTTCATTTTAAATATATATGTGCACACATAAACATGTTCATACACACATGTGTGTTTGGATTTGCATATTTGTGTATAACTAAAATTCAGTTGCTAACACTGAGGAGATTAGGAGTAAATGATATTAATTATATCTGTAATAGTATGTTTCTTTAAAAAAAAAAAGATTTAGTTATCTATTTCAGAGAAAGAGAGAGAGCATGAGTGGAAGAGTAGAAGGAGAGGGAAGGAATCTCAAGCAGACTCCACACTGAGCGAGGAGCCTGATGTGGGACTCAGTCTCAAGACCCTGAGATCATGACCTGAGGCAAAACCAAGAGTCCCATGTTTAACCAACTGAGACACCCAGGCGCTGCTATAATAGTATGTTTCTTAAAGAAAAACAGATCTAAGTCATTTTTGACAAAATATCAGTATTTGTTTAAGTATTTTAGTAGTGCCATAGATTGTTTTACGTTATTATATTATCCTCTATAGATTTTTATATTCTTGAAATTAGAATTTAATATCAAATAATGAAATAATTAACAGAAAGCACATTGTTAATGATTTGGATGCCTGCACTTTTTAAAGTGGGGCATCAATACAACTTAATGTTTTTACAGGCAATTAAAGATTTGTTATGAAAATAATCTGGGACAGTGAAAGTTTAAAATTATATATGTGCATGTAAGTGACTGTATTGATAAAAATCTCATTAGTTTATTATATAATGCATTATTATCAATATATGTGCACATTGATGTGTAAATACATGTATGCATACATGTATCAACATAAATATTCATATATTCACATTTATAATGCATATGTATGCATACATATATAAATACAAATATATATAAAAGAGAGGAAGAGAGAGCATTTGCTCTGACTGAGAAAGCAAAAATCTGTTCTTCCATTCATCAGGCAGCAATGACAGACACAGATAAAGCCAGCTTTCCATTTAACAAGAGGAAACTTTCAAGTATCATAACAATTTCTTCTTGGAGTGACTACTTTCTTATTCTCTGCAAAACTTTGTTCTCTATCTCCAAAATGAAAGACTATCAGAAACTCTGTTGTTTAAAATTACATTAGTATAAATGTAACATCCTTTTATTGTCTAGAGGATCTAATTGGCTTTGACACAGAAGCAATCTTGGGGCGCCTGGGTGGCTCAGTTGGTTAAGTGACTGCCTTCGGCTCAGATCATGATCCTGGAGTCCCAGGATCGAGTCCCGCATCGGACTCCCTGCTCAGCGGGGAGTCTGCTCCTCCCTCTCCCGCTCCCCCCTCTTGTGCTCTCTCACTCTCTCTCTCTCTCTCAAATAAATAAATAAATAAAATCTTTAAAAAAAAAAAAAAGAAGCAATCTTAATTTCCAACCCAGATGGAGAATGTCGTATAAGGGTTTCTAAACTCACCTTTCCACATTTATCATAACTTTGTAGTTTTCAAAGGAAGAGAAGCCTGGGCTCCCCTTGCCATTCAAAGCTGATACTGACTCGTTCACATACAACCTACTTTGATTCAAGCCTATCAAAACCATTTAAATTTTATCTAAACTCCACTCTTCCTCCAAATCTCATAATTACTTCATCTTTCCCAGTTTTTGATGAAATTCTCCTAGTGACTTTACAGTATGGTTTCTCTCTTTGCTATGGGTCAATAAACCTAATTTTCTCAATGATAGGTCTGTTCCTGATAGTCTTAGGTTGATAGGGCTAGAAATAGATAGATAGATAATCACAATCTCATTTACTAAGCAGATGCAGATATCTTTTTAAAAAATATTTATTTAAGTAATCTTTACACTCAATGTGGGGTTGGCACTCACGACCCTGAGATCAGGAGTTGCATGTTCCTATGATAAGCCAGCCAGGTGCCCTGCAGATGTAGACATCTTAAGTAATAGTTCAGTAAATGAAGTCAGAAAAGTAGAAACAAATATTGTATTATAGGACAGAAGGATAGCTCAACTTAAAAAAAAAAAATCTGACAGTGTAATCCACTAAATTAATAAGTTTAAAAGAAAAAAATTATCTCAATAGATGCAGAAAAGCACTTAATATAACTCAATACTCATTCCCAATATTTAAAAAAAACACATATTCTTAGATAACTGTGAATTGAAAGGAACTTCATTAACATAATTAAGGCCTAATCAACTAACCAAACATCATTAATAGTAGAAATACTATAAAATAATTCCCATTAAATTTAAGTATAAAACATGGATACTGTATTTTACTGTTTATAGTATGTATTGTTCTGAACAGTACAATAAGATAATAAAAATTAAAAGGTAAAGATATATAGAATGAAAAGGAGAAAAATTCCAATTTCTGTATACGTGACTGTTTACATGGAAAAATACATACAACATTCCAGAGAACTTTTAAAAAATAAGAGTATAAGATAAGCAAGTGAACTAGGTGCAAAATTGATGTTAAAAAATTGATAATATTTTATACACCAATAATTGAAAACATATTCAAATAGAATAAAAATATAATATATGAAAAATAAATCTATTTAAAGATGTTTAAGATCTTTATCGAGAATAATACAAAGCATTTTTAAATACATGTATTATATGAAAAAAATAAAGATGTTGATTTTCTTATAACATCTATAAATTTGAGGAAATACTTATACAAATCACAAATGTACTTTCTTTTTTTTTTAAGATTTTATTTATTCATTTGAGAGAGACAGAGCACAAGCAAGGGGAGAGGCAGAGGGAGAGGGAGAAGCAGACTCCCTGCTGAGCTAGGAGCCCGACATGGGACTCTATCCCAGGACCTGGAGATCATGACCTAAGCCGAAGGCAGATGCTTAACCATCTGAGCCACCCAGGGGCCCCGTATTTTCTTTTTAATAGAACTTAAGAAGCTGGTCCTAGTTTTCATGTAAGAATAAACAGCCAAGAATGGCAAGATAATTTTGAAGCATAAAACATGAAACTTTTCTCATCAAATTTTAAGGTATACTATAAAGTTTAGGAATTAAAACAATGTCACTGTAGGGGTGCCTGGGTGGCTCAGTTGGTTAAGTGTCTGCCTTATACTCAGGTCATGATCCTGGAGTCCTGGGATCCAGCCCTGAGTGGGGCTCCCTGCTCAGCAGGGAGTCTGCTTCTCCCTCTCCCTCTGCCCCTCCCCCTGTTCCTGCGTGCATGTGCGCTCTCTCTCCTCAAATAAATAAGTAAAATTAAAACAACAACAGCAACAACAACAACAACAACAACACAACAATGTCACCATAGAATAAGCACAAATAGACCAATGGTACAAAGTAAAGAACTGAGAAGCAGAACCACACATTTATAGAAACTTGATATATGACAGAGGTGATTTTACAAATCAGTGGGAAGAGGGTTGACGACCCAATAAGTGGTGCTGAAAAAATTGGCTATTAGAATTTTTATGAAGATGATATACTGCTGATGTCCCTTTAATATTGATCTGGTTTTGTTTAGAAATGAAACATTTACTTTGTTCTCCTTTCCGAACAAGGAAATCTGATGATAGCTGCACTATGTGTCCATGAGAGGAGTAAAATGCATTATCTGTGGGGCATGTGAAGTCTATATTTACTCTCCAGAACTTTTGTGAACTATCACTGAGCTTGAAGCTCTGCCTGTGTTTCAAGTTGCCAGGGGTCTGAGCTCCAGATGGGGAGATCATGGGACATTACTAAGTTTTGGATTAGGATTTCAGAGCCTTTTACAGTAGCTTTTTTTTTTTTTTTTTTAAATCAAGGCACTGTAAACCTTGCTCTCATAAAACATGATAGACAATGAATTTTTCAGAAGAATGCCCTGAAGCTTAGGCAGGTATAATTATTTGCACCATTTGGCACAAGTGTGGGTGAGAGAATAAACAGTTCTTTGTCTTCTGATTCTATTTCTTTATTTACCAAATGAAACTAGATATACTATTTTTAAGTACCTATAATTTGAACAGAAAAAGAGAAGAATGCCCTACACATCGGAGTGGGAAGAAGGATGGGTACACAAGCGAGAAGATTGCCTCCTGAGTTTAAGCCTAGAATTGCTAAGAATGGGACTATGTCTTGGAGAATTGCAAGGTGGAGTGTCTGGATGCAGATCAGCAGCAATTCTGGCCATCTGGAAGCTTTAATTCCCTGCAGCTAGACACTTTTAAAAAGCTGTTCATCCCTTACGGTAAACTTAGCATTTCTGCTGTTCTGGCAACAATGCACTTGGTGCGCAGGCTGCCTCTGGCTATTAAGTTATTCTTGTCAGATTACCTCCTGTCCCAGACAGGCTGGAGACTGTGGAGTGAGGTTCATGCTGGGTGCAGCATGCAGGGAGCCTGTGCCAAGGTCAGATAGGGCTGGGTACTACTCACAGGTTGCATTTTCTGGAGATGTGGGAGCAGGTAAAAGGTAGCATCTTGGGGAGAAACCACAATTCTGTGCAAGAGAAAGCTTACAACCAAGCTTCCATGAATGGGGGGTGGTGAGAGAGAGAAAAACAGAGGGACAGAGATTGAAAATCTAATTATCAATAAAAGAACTGAGACTGGGAGACAAATGAAAAGAGCATCTGGTGCTTAAACACAGATTGTGGAGCAAAACCTTCAGATTGAAGAGTAGCATTAGGAGCTTTTAATAGGGCACTCATGGCCTTAGGGATGGAGGGAAAGAAATGCTTTGGAGCAGAGACAATGTTTGGATAATTTGTATTTCAAAATTCTTCATTTAAAAACATTTAAATAATGTCTTTCCTTTATTTTGCTTATGAAAACTCTATATACACATACACACATATGATATATACATGCACATATATATGTGATGGTAATGACAAACATAGATGATGATAATGAAATAAACAGATATGGGAAGCTATTACAAATATGTTCTCATAAAAACTCTGACTTGAAAAAGCATCGATTCATTTAGGAAGTCGCATGAGTGAATGCTTTCCAGCTGTGAATAGGCAGTTAGAATCTAATTAAAAACAAAAAATAACTACAATGAGCAGGAGACTCAAGATACTCCAAAATTTGCTAACTCTACCGTAGAGAATTGCATATGATAAGTATACAACACATTTGTTTATCTAATTAATTAAGGATATTAAAAAAAGTGCTTTGAACTATAGAGAAATTATCATCTTTAGGACACACAATATTTGAGTATTTTAATCGATTTGTTCCCTCTATCAGTCAGGATTTTTAATTGCCAGCCTCAGATATTGGCTTTGGCTAATTTAAACAGAAAGGGAATTTTACAAAGGAAAACTCAGTAGCTCGCACAAACTTTGGTACATGTCTAGAATCAAGTTTGAAGGCTATGTAGCCAGGAGTAATATCAAAAGTTGTATTACCTGGGGCACCTAATTTGCTCAATTGGAGGAGCATGGGACTCTTGATCTTGGGGTTACGAGTTAGAGCCCCATGTTTGATGTAGAGAGTACTAAAAAAAAAAAAAAAAAAAAAAAAAAAAAAACCCTAAAAAAAAGAAAGTTGTATCACCTAATCACCTAATAGTCTTTTACCATAAAGGGTCCTTTACCAGTGTCCTTGAGAACAGACACTGCAAAGTGCCCCTCTGTCATCACAACTCTGGATGCTGGGAGTGTTGCTAAAACAATTGTACTGCCACGGGGATGTGGATAGAGCTACCTTCCTGATGCAGTCCTCATGAGAATAGTGTATTTCTAACTACAAGAGGTACAATAATTGGTGAGGTCCAGGTCATGTGTCAATATCTTGACTGCTGGTGTGCCTAAGAAAGCAAGAAATCGGCAGTTTAATATTCAGTACTGGAAGAGGGGTGTACCTTATTACTTGTGGTGGTGATTCATAGTCAATGGCTCTATGGTTTCTTAATCATATACATAGATATGATTTAGCTATTTTAATATGATAGAGCTAAGAATCTTGTTTTTTATTAAATATATAATAAATGGATTTAGTTGCAAATATAAAACAAGGTGATAACTATGTTATGAGGGCAGAAATTTTGAGTATGGAATAGTGATCACCAGAGACTTTGAAATATAAATATTACAATTTGGATACAATCTTAGAAGATTAATATGGTCTTCTAAATTTGCAGATAACAACCCATAATTAAAAGACATTCCTTCTTCCTGACGCATATGGTTATTGAATTTCTCTAGACTCTCATTTGTAACTACATACATTACTGGCATAATGCTAAGTGTCTGAGAGCTGCAGGTCACTGACCCCTAAATAAAAATGACCCCTAAAATAAAAAGACCCACACAGGCAGAAAAAACTTTCCTTCAAAGAGGAAGTTAAAAGTACTGATACTAAAAAAAAAAAGTACTGATATTATCTTCTTATATTCTTTTTTATATGTAAGATCTGATATGATATAATAAAATATAATAATATTCTATATATTTGAATTCTATATAGAATATATCTACATAAGTAATATGTAATTTAATGTATGTGATTGTATATTATAATTGTACAATAAATTTTGATTAAAATAGTATATATTCATTCTAAATAAATAAATAAAACATCAAAATTTGCTCTAGTAAACCAAGAAAATGCATACTCTTGATCTCAGACTATCCACACTTAGCTTTTCTGACCCAACTTATAGACACATCTGATTTTAATTTTTTAAAAAATGTTGTGAGATAGTTTGCTCTTACTAATGGCAGAGCAGAATAAATTGTAGATGTCATGAGCTTTATAAAACCAGTACTTATTTTCTTCCTGGAGTCTATGTGCTTCCCTCAGGTGGGCAGAAATGTTATTCATCTTGACAACTCAGGGTATTGAGTCTCACAAATAAATGCCTAGTTAATGCTTGTTTAAAAAAATAAACCTTAAATTATACTTAATTTAGGAGCTAATAATAAAGTTTGGTAGGAAACATTAATTATTATATTAACATTAATAAAATTATTATATTTGTTATACATTATATTACTCAATATTTAATTTTTAATCAAGATATTAAAATATTAAAATAATACCTTCTAGAACCATTATCCTCAATTATTAAGAAGTGAAAAACATTGTTACCAATCAGGGAATTAAGATAATTTCAGGATTTAAAGTGTAATAACAACTACTTGATTCTAACTATAATCATTTAAAACCTATAAATTTAACTCAGAAGCAAAGGATCAATGTATTCATGGAGTATTGTCTTACCCAGCTTATAATATAAGTGAAAAAGGAAAACACAAACAAACAAACATATTTTAAAGGTCATTACCAGAAGCAATGCCAACAAACATAACTATTGATTTAGATATTTATGGACCCAACATGGGAGTACCCAATACATAAAACAATAACAAACATAAAGGAACTAACTGATAATAGTAGAATAATAGTAGAGGACTTTAACACCCCCACTTACATCAATGAACAAATCACCCAAATAGAAAATAAACAAGGAAACAATGGCTTTAAATGACACACTGGACCAGATGGATGTTACAGATATATTCAGAACATTCCATCCTAAAACAGCAGAATGCACATTCTTTTAAAATGTACATAGAACATTCTCCAGAATAGATCACATATTAGGTCACAAAATAGGCATCAGCAAGTACAAAAACACTGAGATCATACCATGTACTTTTTATGACCACAACACTATGAAACTAAAAGTCAACCACAAGAAAAAATCTGGAAAGACCACAAAAATATGGAGGTTAAATAACATGCTGCTGAACAATGAATGGGTCAACCAGGAAATCAGAGAAGAAATAAAAAATACATGGAAACAAATGAAAATAAAAACACAATGGTCCAAAGTATTTGGGAGGCAGCAAAAACAGTCCTAAGAGAGAAGTATATAGTAATACAGGTCTATGTCATGATGCAAGAAAAATCTCAAACAACTCACCTTACACCTAAAGGAGCTAGAAAAAGTACAACAAAGCCTAAAGCTAGCAGAAGGAAGGAAATCATAAAGATTAGAGCAGAAATAAATGATCTAGAAATTTTAAAAAAATGGAACAGATCAATGAATTCAGGAGCTGATTCTCTGAAAAAAAAAATAGTAAAATTGATAAATCTCTACCTAGACTCATCAAAAAGAAAAAAGACCCAAATAAATAAAATCACAAATGAGAGAAGAGAAATAACAACCAACCCCACAGATACAAAAACAATTGTAAGAGAATATCATGAAAAACTATATGCCAACAAATTGGACAACCTGGAAGAAATAGACAAATTCCTAAATACATATAAATTACCAAAACTGAAACAGGAAGAAATAGGAAATTTGAACAGACTGATAGCTAGCAAAGAAATTGAATCAGTAATCAAAAATTTCCCAACAAACAAAAGTTCAGGGCCAGATGGCTTCATTTAAAGAAGAGTTAATACCTCTTCTTCTCAAAATATTCCAAAAAAATAGAAAAGGAAGGAAAACTTCCAAATTCATTCTATGAGGCCAGTATTACCCTGATACCAAAACCAGATAAAGACATCACTAAAAAGAGAATTAGAGGCCAATATCTCTGGTGAACACGGGTACAAAAATTCTCAACAAGATACTAGCAAATTGAATTCAACAGTACATTAAAAGAATTATTCTCCATGATCAAGTGGGATTTATTCCTGGGCTGCAGGGGTGGTTCAATATTCTCAAATTAATCACCATGATACACCACATTAATAAAAGAAAGAATAAGAACCATATGATCCTCCCAATAGATGCAGAAAAAGCATTTGACAAAGTATGGCATCTATTCTTGATAAAACCTTTAACCAAGTATGCTTAGAGGGAACATACCTCAATGGCCACATATGAAAAACCCACAGCTAATATCATCCTTAATGGGGAAAAACTGAGAGCTTTTCCTCTAAGGTCAGGACAAGTTAGAGATGTCCACTCTCACCACTGTTATTTAACATAGTACTGGAAGCCCTAGCCTCAGCAATCAGAAAACAAAAGAAATGAAATGCATCCAACTCCACACAGAAGTGTCAAATTTTCACTATTTGCAGAAGATGTGATTCTCTCTACAAAAAAACACAATTCCACCAAAGAACTGCTAGAACTGATACACGAATTCAGTAAAGTCTCATGATACAAAATCAATGTACAGAAATCTGTTGTATTTCTATACACCAATAAGGAAGCAAAAGAAAGAGAAATTAAGGAATCAAACCTATTTACAATTGCACCAAAAACAGTAAGATACTTAGGAATAAACCTAACCAAAGAGGTGAAAGACCTGTACTCTGAAAAATATAAAACACTGATGAAAGAAACTGAAGATGACGGAAAGAAATGAAAAGACATTCCATGCTCATGGATTTGGAAGAGTAAATATTGTTAAAATGTCTATACTGGCTAAAGCAATCTACACATTTAATACAATCCTTATCAAAATACCAGCACTATTTTTCACAGACCCACAACAAATAATCCTAAACTTTGTGTGGAACCACAGAGGATGCCAAATAGCCAAAGCAACCTTAAAAAAGAAAGGCAAAGATGGAGGCAACACAATTCTGGACTTCAAGCTATATTACAAAGCTGTAGTCATCAAAACAGTATGGTACTGGTGCAAAAATAGACACACAGATCAATGGAACTTAATAGAAAACCCAGAAATGAACCCACAATTATATGGTCAATTAATCTTTGACAAAGCAGGAAAAGAATATCCAATGGGAAAAAGTCTCTTCAACAAATGGTGTTGGGAAAACTGGACAACATGTGAAATAATGAAACTGAACCACTTTCTAACACCAAACACAAAAATAAATTCAAAATGCATTAAAGACCTAAATGTGAGACCTGAAACCATAAAAATCCTGGGGGACGACACGGACGGTAACCTCTTTGACACTGGCCATAGCAACTTTTTTCTAGATATGTCTCTTGAGGCAAGGGAAACAAAATAAAAAATAAACTATTGGGGCTTCCTCAAAATAAAAAGCTTCTGCACAGCAAGGAAACAATCAACAAAACTAAAAGTCACCCTATGGAATGGGAGAAGATATTTGCAAACAACATATCTGATAGAGGGTTAGTATCAAAAATATATAAAGAACTGGTGAGAATATGGAGAAAAGGGAACCTTCTTGCACTGTTGGTAGGAATGTAAACTGGTGTACCCACTCTGGGAAACAGTATGGAGGTTCCTCAGAAAGTTAAAAATAGAACTACCCTACTATCCATCAATTACATTACTAGGTATTTACCCAAAGAATGCAAAAATACTAATTCAAAGGGATACATGCACCCCAATGTTTGTAGCAGCATTATCTACAATAGCCAAATCGTAGAAACAGCCCATGTGTCCATCCACTGATGAACGGGATAAAGAAGTGGTGTATAGGGGCACATGGGCGGCTTAGTTGGTTAAGCATCTGCCTTCAGCTCAGGTTATGATCCCAGGGTCCTGGGATCAAGTCCCGCATTGGGCTCCCTGCTCAGTGGGGAGTCTGCTTATCCCTCTCCCTCTGCCCCTCCCCCCTGCTTGTGTGCACTCTCTTTCTCTCTCATGCTTTCTCTCCCAAATAAATAAAATCATTTTTAAAAAAGTGATATATATATATATATAATATAATGTATAATGTTCCATTTATGTATAATGGAATATTACTGAGCCCTAAAAAATAAAATCTTGCTATTTGCCAAGATGTAGATGGAGCTAGAGACTATTATTAAGTGAAATAAGTCAGTCAGAGAAAGACAAATACCATATGATTTCACTCATATGTGGTATTTAAGAAACAAAATAAATGAACAAAGGTAAAAAAAAAAAGGAGGGAGAGGCAAACCAAGAAACAGACTCTTTTTTTTTTTTAATTTATTCATTCGAGATACAGAGATAGAGAGAGAGAGAGAGAATATGAGCAGAGGGAGAAGCAGAGGGAAGGGAAGAAGCAGGCCCCCTGCTGAGCAGGGAGCCCGATGCGGGGCTCGATCCCAGGACCCTGGGATCATGACCTGAGCTGAAGGCAGATGCTTAACCATCTGAGCCACCCAGGTGCCCCCAAGAAACAGACTCTTAACTATAGAGAATAGACTGATGGTTAGAAGAGTGGAGGTGGGTGGGGGTATGAGTTAAATAGGAGATGACATTAAGGGGTGCACTTGCTGTGTTGAGCGCCGGGTGTTGTATGGAACCGTTGAATCACCATACTGTACACCTGAAACTAATATTACATTGTATGTTAAATAATAGGAATTTAAATAAAAACTTTAAAAAAATAAGATAATCTCAGGATTTAAATTGTAACAGCAATTACTTGATTCAAACCATAATCATTCCTACCTCAAAATTTAACCCAGAAACAAAGGACCAATGTACGCATGAAGATTGTCTTTCTCAGCTTGCCTCAGGGCTTCCCTGCTCCACACCCACTTTATTGAATTACCTCTAAATGTAATATAAATGAAAAAGGAAAGAAAACATATTTTAAAGGTCATTAACAAACATCACTATTGATTTATGCTTCTGGTAACCAAAGTCCCATATTCTTGCAAGGCATAACTAAACCCTATCCATCCTGACAGATTATTCAGCCCACTTTATAAAGTAAATTAGAAATGTTGGGTAGTCAAATAATCCCTAATGATTAAAAAAATATATATATTTAAAATATGTAAATAATGTTTAGTTTTAAGCTTTGGCTTAAAATTGAAGTATTTTTTATTTATTTTTATAAAGTATTTTTTATTTTACTTTATTATTTTTTTAAGTAAGCTCTATGACCAACATAGGACTTGAACTCATGACCCTGAGATCAAGTTACACAGTCTACCAACTGAGTCAGTCAGATGTCCCTAAAATTTAAGTTTTTAAACCAAATTGTCTTCTGTAAAATTATTGCAATAACAATTGTAGCAATAACTGCCAATAATCAATTATCCTTTTTGAGCTTTGAACTGAGCTTCAAGTTATAATTACTTTTTTTATAAGATAAGATTATTTTTACTCAATAACTGTCTTATCTTGTAAAATTTGAATGTTCTCAAATTTGATGCAATATTCTTAGATATTTGTGATCAGGCTACTTTTCCCCTCATTTCCATCTCTTTGACTGTTATTTTATATATTACAACTTGCTTAGAATCCAGTGTATACATTCCAATGTATAACTGAAATATTCACAATGGATTAATACCATACATTTTAAAAATTAAAAGTATGATATTCTATTGGAGCTGAACACATCATTTTGGCTTGATGGAAGACATTTACAACCCTCATTCAGGTTATTCTATTAAATCTTATTCTATGATTTTACAACTATGATGCTTCATGGTGATATAAACATTTCTGGGGAGGGGTTCACTGCTGCAAATTTAATTTCTACATCAGAAACCTCTTATTAGTAGGTGTGATTCTTTTAATGGGTGTGATTAATTTATTTTAAAAAGTTAAAATGTTTAATTGTTCTATCTGAGGTGGATCTCTTCTCTTACTCGAGTTCATCACTAACATTTTTAGTGGGTGACAAATGACAGCATTGTTTTAGCAAATATTAGCATTCATATCAGGGACACAAAATCTCACAGTCATAATTGGCTGATAGATATATATTATTAAAATGGGTTCTGCGTCAGAACTTGAAATTTATCTTAATTGTGTAGTGCAAAAGTGCCATATGGATGTAAGAGAGGTAGAAGCCAAAAGTAGATGGATTAATAATATCTTTAATTAGCAACTTTCAGATAGCTGAAGAAACTGAATCAATTATCCCACACATTTCAATGAGGCAAAAACAGGTTTTAAATAATTTCTGTCACCAAAACAAGAGTAACATTTGAATAAGATTGAGGTAAATGGTTTAAAATATTAATGAAAATTTAAAGTATGCAGCAATAATGATTTTGTAGCCCATAGATTTCAGTCTTGGATCAATTCTCTCTATAGAAACAGGTAAAAGAGACTCCTATTGTGGACCTCATGCTTGAGAGGCATCTGTATGTCACAAACACATTTGCAAAAAACAAATAATGTTAAATATGGATGACACTTGAAATCAGATCAGCTCTAGGACATCATGTACTAAAACCATAAACATCTTTCATTACCCACATCATTATACCCCAGGGAAATGCAGATCCACAACTTCAAAGCAAAAGGTGGTAGAACTAATGCATCAAAGTAATGGGTTGTGCTGTTACTGAGTTTGGAATCGGACACTACTTTTGAGCGTAGAGGGTTTGAACTACAGAAGCACTTAAGTAAGAGAAAAGACAAATTTATTATCTAATTTTTCTTCTCAGCAAGAATGAAATCGATTCTTATAAAACAAAACAAAATGTCACTTCTCAGTTAAGCTTAATGTCCATATTCCGGCTTCCTTTTGTGTTGTAGTGTGTTGGTCTGGAGGGGCTCAGAATCATTTGTGCAAAGTGACTGAGAAACATTTTGCCTTATTGTACAAATTGTGCAATCCTGAAAACTGAGTCGCTAGATGGATGAATCAATCTAAGTAAAGCATTCAAGAACTATGATACTGATTCTTAACATAGTCATCTAGTGGACAGTGGGCATTAGAGTTGTGAGTAGTTTCATTTTTTACCAAAACATATAGTAAGATTTATAATTGGATTTTCAAAAATTCAATTTTAAATATTCAATTTTAATAATTTTGTTTTGAAATGTATACTCATTTGGAATTTGAATTTTGTCTTTTAATATGGATAGCTTGTCTTGAAGAAAAATCTGAAGAACATATAATTTTACTTTTAAAATTCTTAAGCTTACTTTATATTCAATTTGTATATTTTAAAACACAATTATATTTTATTTTCAACTAATTTAGATCATTATTGTTAATAGTGGTTTAGTCAGCTTTCTTCTTGCCTGTAAGGTCCTAAACTCTCCGTCATATTGGTCATTATAGAATCCAAGTGGTCTAACTACAGAGACCTCTCCCTTTCCTTTTTCTTGAAATATTTACTTTAGAAAACTTGTAATTGTGAATTCTTCTCTGTCCCAGTTGAGATGTAAATCTCTTTTAAAAGTCTCTTGCCAATATCACAACCTAAGACTTTCTCAAGGACCTGGGAGCCACCTCTTTGAAATGTAATCATCAAGGAGGATATCACCTTATATCCCAGTCTCTGTGGGAGGATAGGGGCCCCTCTTCCTTTGGCATCAAGTTGTAGAACTACCTTTTAGTGTGAAGATACGCAAAATTTACTTCTCTTTTGGGTAAGGATAATTAGCAAACACAGATTAGCAAACATGATCTCCTTCCCCTTAGCCTCAGCTCTTTAGAACTCTCTAGACCTTTGTTTTAGTGGAGTTGAGTACAGACTCTGTTCTCCTCTCTCTTACCCACTCTAAGAGCCTTGAATAAAATTTTCCCTGCCCGTTTAACTGTCTAGTGCAGTTTTTGTTTTGACATAGTTATCATGAGCCCATATATGAACCACGATAACAAATTTTAATTGTCTTTGATAATTTGATGACTGCAACCTCGTTCTTATATTTTTCATTTTTGTCACAATGAAGTTATATTTGCCAAGGTAGAAGGCACATTTTACTTAATAACTTGTTAGCATGATTTATATTTTTAAAAATTTCCACATGTGGTATGAAGTCCTCCTGCATCCTGCAAATGTTAGATGTGAGTCCATCGTAAAACATCTATGACCTTTTACGTTAATCTATGGATTTGTTGATAACAATGCCGTTAGAAAGACCTGATCTTGAAGGATAATTTATTTATTTATTTTTTTAATTTTTATTTATTTATTTTTAAAGATTTTATTTATTTGACAGAGAGACACACAGCGAGAGAGGTAACACAAGCAGGGGGAGTAGGTGAAGAAGCAGGCTTCCCGCGGAGCAGGGAGCCTCATGTGGGGCTGGATACCAGGACCCTGGGACCATGACCTGAGCCGAAGGCAGACGCCTAACGACTGAGCCACCCAGGCGCCCCTATTTATTTTTTAAAAGATTTTATTTATTTATTTAAAAGAGAGAGAGAGGTAGCGAGAGAGAAAGAGAGCACGAGCAGGGGAAGAAGGAGAGCAGGCTCCTCGCCAAGCAGGAAGCCCAATGCGGGTCTCGATCCCAGACCCCGGGATCATGACCTGAGCCAAAGGCAGATGCTTAAAGACTGAGCCACCCATGTGCCCCTTGAAGGATAATTTAAGAACCATATGAATTTATGTAAGAGAATAAGTTTTGTGTAAAGGGAGTACGGGGAATACTGCTGACTAATCCTAATTAAATCTTGATTTTCCCAGGGGCTATGGACAGGTGCATGCCTTTATTGCTGAGGAGGACACCCGTAATGGACAGCTTCCCTCATCGTCACAAAAGGAGCACATTAAAAAATAAAGCCCTGTGTTTTATGCCAAAAAAACCCAGTTGGTTTCAATACAAAAGATGTACATTACAGTACATTAATGAATTTGAATAGTTTGAACACTAAGATTTGTCCCATTCTATTATTATCAAAATCGAAATATTATTCTTTGTTCAAGTCAGTTCTCCCATCTATTGATATTATCTGTATTTTCTCCTAAAATAGTATCAATATTTTCCCAATGTCCTCCCCAGAAAGCTTTCTTGTACAGAAGGAAGATTAAAAATGAACAAGATTTCATAGACGTTCAGGCAACTCAAAAAATGGAATATGATATATCATATAATGGAGGGAGTTATTAAGTAATTCCTTTCATACAAAGTTTACCTTTGAAAATTACTCATGATAACCATTGCTCAAGAATGCATATTCTTTTTTTTTTTTTTAAGATTTTATTAATTTATTTGAGAGAGAGAGAATGAGAGACAGAGAGCACGAGAGGGAAGAGGGTCAGAGGGAGAAGCAGACTCCTTGCTGAGCAGGGAGCCCGATGCGGGACTCGATCCCGGGACTCCAGGATCATGACCTGAGCCGAAGGCAGTCGCTTAACCAACTGAGCCACCCAGGCGCCCCAAGAATGCATATTCTTTTATTAAAATCGAAGCACATTAGTGTGGTTCACAAATGTTAATATATTAAGTTGTGCTCTAGTGACTACATCATCTCATAGGTATAAAACACATACCAGGCAAACCAGGCTTTCTGGTATATATTACGGAAAGGATTCCATTGCCAATAAAGATTTTAGCACTTTTGATGCGGGGTCATTGAACACAACGGTCAAGAAAGAATGCTTGAGACGTTTTACGGTACAAAAAGTGCTTTTTGTTATAGCACGGGGACAGGACCCATGGCTGAAAAGTGTTGCACTTTGATTGTGAGGAGCGACTGAAACCATATTTTTTAAGTTTGGGGGCGCTAGAGATAATGGAAGTCTCTCAAGGGATTTCCATATGTTAAAGAAAAGTTATAGCATCCTGAAGGTCTGGCTATTGTCAAGGTAAGGTTGCTTTTAGTCTCTGGTAAAGCATTAACATTAAGGCTGCTGTGAGTTCCTTGATAAATATCACACTCCTCATGTCTCTGGTATTTATCGGTGGGCTGCAAGTTGTAAGGAAATTTAATCTACATGTCTCTTGCCTCTGTTCTTATCATTTTCATAGCATTTAGCTATAAGAATAATTTTTACACTGTTAATGATAATAGTTTTTAGATATGACTGGTTAAGAAAATTATACATTTATATGGAGCTTTCTGGTCCATAGAATAATTTATAAAACAATCTAACATGTTGCATTTCAAATATTGTTATGAGGATAATGTGTTTCAGAGTCAGCTCTAACAAGAAAATCATGTATTTTACAGAATCTTTTCTTAGATCACCATGTTAAAAATGGTTTATTGGTCCCAGAATATTTTTCTAAAAGTTGTGGTCCCTCAGGGTCTTAACATAATGTACCAGGATAGATTTCAAAGGTTTGCATAAACTTGGAATATTTTACTATTAAACACAAGATGCCTGAAGACACCATGGAAGTGGTATCAGCCTCAACCAAACTTACACTCAGAAGGAAACCTTTGTAAAAAATCCTTTTTTGAAAAAAAAAAAATAAGATGCCATCACAATAATGTCTTGAAGTTCCTCTTAATTTAATTGTCTTCCCATCAATTAGCCTCTGGGAGTATCTAACTCTTTGTCAGATTCCTGGCTGGGCCACAGGAAAAGAGAAAGAGGTATAGATTTTCTTTCTTTTTTTTTTTTTTTTAAGATTTTATTTATTTATTTGACAGAGAGAGAGATAGTGAGAGCAGGAACACAAGCAGGAGGAGTGGGAGAGGCAGGCTTCCCGCGGAGCAGGGAACCCAATGCGGGTTGGATCCCAGGACCCTGGGATCATGACCTGAGCTGAAAGCAGACGCTTAATGACTGAGCCACCCAGGCTCCCCAAGAGGTATAGATTTTCTGTACCGCTCTGTGGTTCACTACATTTCTGTTAGAATATTAAACCTCGCTGGGGTTAACAGAAGATTTTTGTAGCATTAAACCTCTGTAATGTTTGGAGTTCATACTCTTTGTATTCACAGCATGTGCAAAATAGTCTGAGAATTAATGCCCATGCTATATCTTAGGATTCTTAAATAAAAATTATAATGACAAATATATGTGTCAATACAGTAATCACTTTAGAAGAAAAGGATAAGTAGACATCAAATAGCTGCTATTATGCCTTGTTTGATGTATTTTGAAAGATATACATATATAGAGAGAGGGGGGAATATAGTGTGAGAATTGAGCACATTTAATATAGAGTTGGTCTAGCTTGTATGATTTCTCCCTGCCTGTTCCCTGATCTGTAAAATGGAAATAAGAGTAATTTTGTCTTGGTAGATTTGTCATGAGAATAAAAGTAAGTAATACATGAAAAGTAGTAGCAAACTGCCTGGTGAAGCTATTAGGTTCTGGGTATTTCATAATATGTTGTAATGTTAATGAAACTGGCAGGTTATTCAAAATAGAAAACAATAAAACAATTGTGTCTATTATATATGATATCCTTTGTTGAGCATCATCTTAAGTATGGTCTTTGATCTCAAAATGAAGCTATGAAAAATTTTATTCTGTGTGTCTTTAATTGTGACTTTTGGATAGAAACATTTTAATTCAACGGCATTTTGAATTGTTCTCCACTTCCTTTAGCTGTAACTCAAACTAAATTAATATAGAATTCTTCCTAATGGTGTCACCTTACCGAAAAGGTTCTCCCATAAATAAGTAGGAACACATGCCACATCTACACAAAGGAAAGGAGTTAAGGAGAATAGGAAATGTACATGATTTACTGACACTGAAAGCCCCCTCAATTTCATGACTATTTGAGCATGAAAATATTTATGGTTTCAAATGAATAGATTCTACTCAGGGATGCAAACTGAGGCCCAGGGAACCTTAAAACTTATAAAAGTTTATAACTTGCAGGGCGCCTGGGTGGCTCAGTTGGTTAAGCGACTGCCTTCGGCTCAGGTCATGATCCTGGAGTCCCGGGATCGAGTCCCGCATCGGGCTCCCTGCTCAGCAAGGAGCCTGCTTCTCCCTCTGACTCTCCCCCCCTCATGTGCTCTCTCTCTCATTCTCTCTCTCAAATAAATAAATAAAATCTTTAAAAAATAAATAAATAAAAATTTTAAAAAAAGTTTATAACTTGCAGGCCCTGAACTAGAAGAAAAAAAAAGATTCTATGTATTTATTCTGAAAGTACAATTTAATAAACAATGCAGAAATTTGAGAAAAGTGTCAAAAAATACTTAGCTTTCAAAGAGTTAGCTTATAGCTATATTTACATTTAGCATGCATTAAATTAACTTTGTAAAGGGGCACCTGGGTGGCTCAGTTGGTTGAGTGTCTGCCTTTGGCTCAGGTCATGATCTCAGGGTCCTGGGATCAAGCCCCATGTACGGCTCCCTGCTCAGCGAGAAGCCTACTTCTCCCTCTCCCTCTACTGCTCCCCCTGCTTGTGGTCTCTCTCTCTCTCTCTCTCTGGCAAATAAAGAAATAAAATCTTAAAAAAAATTTTTGTAAAGATCATTCTTCAAGACACTGACACTTAAATTTTATTACACACACATACACACACACAGAAAGACACATATACTCCTCATAAAATATTGCCAGACATATATTTAGAGTTAATAGTAATGAAATAAAAACATGAGAAATTAAGAGAGGCAGGAAATATAAACACAAAGTACTTTGAGTTTGTTCCCAAAATATGAAAGTCATTGGAAAATGCATTATAGCCTTATTACTAGTGATAATTACCCGAAGAATAGTGTCATTATTAAGCAAATAAAGCATCTAGGGTTCAAAAGGCAGATGGTTTGAGGACTACCACATGATCTCTAACAACAACAACAACAACAGCAGAAATCTAAACAGAGAGAAGCAAAATAGGTATATGGAATGTCCATTGGAGGTAAGCATGGCAAAACTGCATTAACTTGTATACCAGGAGTTTTTAAATCATGAATATTGTGGTACTGGTGGCAGGGATGAAGAGAGAAAATATTCCTATTGAATTTCTTCTGTAACTAACCTCTAATTAATGGTGCTGATGTAACAACTCTATATTGCTAGACATGGAAGAAAACCAGGCAATACATTTGGCTTCAACTAGTCAAACAAGAAAGGGAAAAAATCACCAAGAGAGATAAATTATAATTCTTTGGGTGGCATAGAAATCATGGATATAAATCCTTAGACTATAAAGACAGGATATACTGTATCTTTACACTGATATGTTTAAGAATGTGTTATGTCTCCATTACTTTTGAGGGGTAACTTTGCTGGACATAGAATTCTAGTTTGTTTTTTTTTTTTCTTTTTTTCAAAACTTTAAATATTTATGCTACTTGCTTCTTGTGTGTATGGCTTCTCACAAGAAGTCGGCCATAATTCTTATTCTAGTTTCTCTATAGGAAAGTATCTAGATTATTTTCAAATTTTCTCTTTGACTTTGGTTTACCTGGCAAATTCTTTTCTCCTGGAGGGTAGACCTTTGATATAAAAGCTCTGGATTTATTTTTCAATGATTGCTTTTCCTCTTTTCCTGCCAAAGACATGAAGGGATCTTTCTCAAATTTTCCCAGTGAGAAAACTGGGAAAGTTTTACTGTAAGTAAAGCCCACAAAAGTGTGGGAAATCCCCTAAAATTATGGTCTCCAGGAGTTTCTTTCTTAAGCTAGTCTACAATCAGCCTTCAGTAATTCATCAAAATTACCACTGAAGGGTTCCTTACAGCTTCTGCTCCAAGTAGGCAAATGTTTGCTGGGCCTTTACAAGAGCTTATGTCTCCAGATTTCACCTTGGTAGTTTGCCTGGCAACTTCAAAATAATTGATCCTCGCCCTGTCTATCTTTTTCTGGGTGTGAGGACAGGAGTGACAACTTCCAACTCTCTTTATCTGTCAGAGCTGGAACTGGAAGCCCCCTTTGTTTTAATTCCAGAAACTTCCTCTTTTTGTGTGTGCTTTCAAAATATCAGTATGTTTTTCATATTTTATCTTTTCTACAATCTTAGTATCAGAACATTTTTCATCTTATATAGACTGCCATATTATTAAAATTTGAATCTTATTGAAAAGGAGTTAGTCCACCTTGCCTCCATACTTGCATTTCATCTATAAATTAGTAATTGCAAGATCATTTTTTTCTTTGAAAAGAGAAATGTCTATATGCAAAGGGTATTAGTGGAGCCCTAAGTCAACCTATGAAAAAGCTAAAGGTAACTCTTAAACTTCACTTCAGCTTCAAAACTGGGTCAGTGACATTTTTTTTCATAAGGTGAGCACCTAACTAAAAATTTACATGAAGTACATACAACTGAATATAATTTTAGAAAACAGTTGCATCTTTTATTTATTTATTTATTTTATTTATTTATTTTTTAAAGATTTTATTTATTTATTTATTTGACAGAGAGAGAGATAGTGAGAGCAGGAACACAAGCAGGAGGAGTGGGAGAGGGAGAAGCAGGCTTCCCGCCGAGCAGGGAGCCCGATGTGGGACTCGATCCCAGGACCCTGGGATCATGACCTGAGCCAAAGACAGACGCTTAACGACTGAGCCACCCAGGCGCCCCCAGTTGCATCTTTTAAAAAAGAATATTTAATTCATTGTCATTTTGAATCAATTATTAGTCTTTATGAGTGGAAACAGAGAATTTAAAACCTAAAGTGTGACATCTGAATTTAAAAATTATTTGGTAGTTGTAGATACTAGACCTAATAATGAAGACATTAAATTAATGAATACAAATTTTATAGTAATTCCACAAAATAAAGAAAACAAAAAAAAAATCACTTTTCAAAGATCGTAAGTATAGAATATATTCCAAATATTCAACTAAAAACTCAGAGTCATTGTTAGAGGAGAGAATGGAATAAATAGAAGATAAAATATAGCATAAAAATAACTTACTTGAGCTAAAAAATGACTTATATTTTAAAACTGTTCAAGCTAATTGAGAAGTGACTGCATTTCAGGCAAAATTATTGAAAAATATATCTCCATTTGTAGGAAGCCTGATGAAATTGTCAAGTTTGTCTTTAAAAGTCCATATAGGCACAGAAGAAAATAAATTTTTATTTTACTTACACAGCATTAAATATCATATTTATCTTAGTTCTTCCTTTTTACTATATTAATAACTAACTAGAGCAAGAACTACTGAGATTCAAAAGCAAAAGCTTGGAATTAAGAAATCCATGACTTTATAAGTTATTAATTTATATGTGAGGGAGCAGAAGAATATTCTTAAGTATGAAAATGTGTAGAACTAGATGCCACAGAAATTATTCAGAAAAAATGAAGAGATACACCAGAGCATCAACATTTCAAAATCTGAACTCAAGAACTGAAAAGTTGAGTGCCATATAAAGAGTTAGTGTCAAAATCCACATTTACCATGAAAATGCAGTAATATAAACGTGAGATTTTGGAGAAAAATAAAATATATGCACTATAAAATGTGATAAGAATGTCCATGTTTCATATTATTGCAGAAAACAAGGATATACATTTGTGAGTGTACATGATAAAAATAGCTAAAGTAAATTGTATATGTTAGGTGTTCACCTTTTTTTTTTAGGTGTTCACATTCCTAATCCCTCTCTTTTCTTGCTTAGAAAAACTTGTGTTCTTGAGTGTTCCATTTTTTTCACCCTCCAGCTCTCTGACTAGGGCTAGACCAGTTTTGTGATATTAATTGGTAAACAGGATGAAAGCAGACTGAATTTAAAGTAAAAAACAATGATCTTCATAACAAAAGGTAGGTGAGAAGGAGAAAGAAAAACAAATCCTTGAAGAGAGTCAAAGAAAAATTTTGCTGGGCAAGTCAATCAGGGGAAGGAAAAATTATTCAAGACGACCGCAATAGGAGATAGGGATTGAACTCAACTCGATTGAAACAAAAAGTGACTTTTTACGCCTCGAGTGAGCTAGTGGAAAAGTGCTGGAGGATGTTGACAGATGGTTGGTCAATGTGGTATGGAGATGGTATCCCTTTGTCAAATGGTGCTTACTGAATTTAGGTTTCTACACTCCCACAGAAACTGGGAGATATATACATCTTTCTTGATGGTTACATTTCAAAGGGATGGCTCCCAGGACCTTGAGAAAGACATTCTTGGGTTGTAGCATTGGCAGAAGACTGAAAGTTACACCTCAAAGGGGCAGAGAAAAATTACAATTGCAAGTTACTAAAATAAATGCCCTAAGAAAAGGGATGTCAGAAGTTTAGTGTCAGGAAAACCCTTTAAAGTTAGTCAAGCTGCAGGGAACTTCAACTATCTTGATCAAGGGCTAAACCTAAAAAGGAGTTTTGGTGCTTGAAGCCAGAGAAATCCTGAAGTATCACAGAGCTTCGAGAGTGAGGGAGAGGAAAGAGGGCCTTTTATGGATACTATGGAATTTTACTTCGGTCCCCTTCAAAAGTCTTCTAGAAAGGCAAGTAAAAAAATGAACATTCATTATTAATTTAAATGGAGTTTTTTGACTTTTATTTATTTAAATGTGAGTTCATTTAAGGACTAGGTAACAAAGGCCCAGATATTTATTTATTATTTATGTATTTTAGGATCTGTGGAAGACTTTGAAATGAAAAGAGGGACAGAGATTGATTGATGGATGGATGGATGGATTGTTTTATGGGTATGCTGACTAGCCTTCCCATAAACCCACCAAGATTCTCTTTCTTTTGTTATCTGAGCTACTTTACCATTCTCTAAGTTATAGATTATTGATAGCAATAATAATAGTTGAAATGTTCTTTCTGACATGCATGCAAATTAGTTATTTCTGTTTGAGGGAAATTATTTCTCCCTCAACCTTATTTTGCATTTATTCGTAAATTCATTTTAGCATCCTTTATCTCTCTCTCTACCTCTGTGTGTGTGTGTGTAAAACTTTGAATTCTCCTTTGAACCAGCTTTGACATCTTACTGGTCTCCTCAATAGTTAATTAGTTAAATAAAATCTTTGACAAGTTTTTTATTTTTGTTTTTATCAGAGTCACAATTATACTCTGTTAAAATTTATCTTTTAAGGGTTTAAAGTAAAGAGATACTTCCCAGGGAAATATCAGATGGCAAAAATTGAGAATATTTGAAAAGCTTCCCATAAGTTAAAGGAATACAAACTACATTAAAATCAAAATTCTTGTACTAGAATGCTGGAAATCAAGGGGTACAGCAAAAAAATTGTGAGAAAAAACAATTATGAACCTAAAATTCCTTATGTTGAGACAATTATTCTTTGATTTAAAAATATACAGGTTTTAAATGAAGATTAGTTAATAAGGTTAATGTGATGATTCTTGAGAAAACATTAACGCAGAAAGCTCAAACTACTCCAACACAAAGAATAAAATTTTAAATTCAAATCTTGACTTTTAAAAGTCATAAGAAAAAAATTGGCTTTATATCTTAAATGCCTTAAATAAGTTTGTCCTGGTGTTTTGGTATTTTGGCATTTTCATCATAACTTTTTTCTATTTCAATTACAAATGTAGATGTGGACAAAGAAACTTTTCAGAAAAGACCTTAAGTGAATTTTTAAATTGACCAATGATTTTAAAAATATTGTTATTAAACTTTAACAACCTGTCAACATCCACATAAATGAACCTAAAACTACTCTAAATAAAGTCTTACTATAAAAATCCACATTAATATATTGGCTATGTAAGTTCAAATCAGAAGTTATAATAAGTAACTGTACATGGTTGGGCTAGATGTTCACTTTTGAGTGAATAATAGCATAGAAAAGAATCTAAAGATTATGAGGAATTAATCAAAATTAGAGAGTCTGGGCCAGAAGCAATAATAACATAGCAACAGAAAAATATTGTTTTTGGACAGATTTATAAGTCTTGAAGTACCATTTTATTCACTAAGCTGATAATTATAATGTGCTTCATGTAGTGACAATCTGAAAGAATTAACTTAGGAAAAACTAACATGTAGCCAAAATATCCTGAAAGTGTACTTAGTCATATGATTTTTCAACTAAATTTAGCAAATTAAAATCATAATGAGATATAACTACATCCTTATTAAAAGGACTAAAATAAAAAATACTAACTATACCAAAAGCCAGCAAGGCTTCAGGATTCAGTAGCAAATAGCCCACATAGCACAAGGTCTTCATTTCTTCATACCATTCTTCAGTAAAAGGACAAAGACTTTGCAGGGAAATGACTAATTTGGGCTGGAGTAGGGAAAATACAACAGGAGCCCATAACAAATTGTAGGACTAGTAAGTAAGGAAATGGTAAATAAGTAAAGAATATTTAAAAATGTCCCCTGTGGCCAATGCTGAAACAATTTAAGTATAAGATAAGAGTAGTTTTGGATTAAAGCCCTTAGAGTAAAATAAATACCCATGAGTATATAATGATATAAATAAGTGACTCAATAAATATATAAATATGGGGAAAATAATGAATCTTCCCTACAGAAAAATTTCAAATAATAATTGTAGAAGGGATGAAGGAAATAGAAATTCACCATGAAAACACCATAGTAATAATTGCTACAGGCAAGATTCACTTATATCTACTAAGATTAATGGAATAAACTTTAAGGGAAGGCCGGATATTTACATATCTTTAAACTATCTCTCCCAGCATATTAATTATTGTGATGATTTTAACACATGCTAAAATTCTTTGATACTCCTCCCTCTTGAAGGTAGAATTTATTTCTCATTCTCTTGCATGTGAGCTGGGGCTGGATTTAGTGACTCACTTCTTATGCACAGAGTATGGACAGGAAAATGATAGCAACTTTTACAGTGGAGAAATCTGACAGGCACAACCTTAACCAAGAGATCGAGTTTAACATTACCAGTAGCTAAGGTGATATCATGTACTTTCTGATATGATGTTATGAGAAGGGCACTTCACCTATGTGACATCATTCTCCCAAATCTACAAACCCAATTTAATCACAAGAAGACATCAGCCAAGCCCAAACTGAGGGACATTCTGCATTTTATCTGACTAGTAATCTTCAGTTATGAAAGAAATGGCTGAGACCTTCTTACAGAGTAGATTAAGGAGACCTGATGATGAAATGCAATATGGTATCTGGTTGGTTCATGGCTCAGAAAAGGACATTAGTAGAAATGCTGGGGAAATATGAATAAAGTTTATAGTTTTGTTAATACTATTGTCCCATTGTTGGTTAGTTTTAATAAGGAAATGCTTATGTAAAATGCTATCTTCAGAGAAAGTGGGGTGAAGGGTGTATAGCAAGTACCTGTACTCTCTTTGCAGTTCTTCTTTAAATCTAAAATTATTTCAAAATAAAGAGATCAAGAATAAAAACAAGTCTAACTCATATCCTAAGAAATTGAACAGGCCCCTTTCCTTATATTTTGTCGGTCACCTCTGTTTATGGTTCAATAGTGTTTTATTAGTTAATACTCACTACAAATGTGGATGTCTTACTCAATTACCTAGCTCACATAGAATGTGTGATGCCCACACAGGGACAGATTTTGTTCATTCCCTCTTTCTCTCGCCATTTTTCAGCATATATAAATTTGCAGTTCAGAAAAAATTCATTTGAGTAAATAACAGAATGTGCTTTGGTGCATAAGAGAAAACAATACATCTACAGAATGTCCATGTTGGCTTGCATGTGTATGTGGTACCTTAACGCATGCTGTGAAATTACCTGAGTTACTACAAAATTTCACCTATTATCATTCAATACAGAATGTGCAAGTCTAGAATAAAAGAGTCCTGCTTATAATTTACATGGGGCCATGCAGGAGTTGCATTGTTTTCAAAATAATTGCAGTAACATCTACTAACTATTTTACATCAATCTTTCATGGTTATTGGTGAGATTATGAACATTTTCTGTTCAATGGGATTACCCGACTATAACATAAATGGAAAAACAATTGGAGTGGCCTAATATTAATGTGACCAACATCGTATCACTTAGCATATCTTGAAAAGAATTGATTCCTACTTAATCTTGAGAAAATGTGTTTAATAGATGAATGTGCTTAGACAATAAATGAAGAGAAATGCTCTTTTACGTAACATGATTTCCTTTCTCTAGTGTTTGATGTAGGATGATGAGCCTAATCATATGCTCAAGAATACACACCTCTTTATAAATGCACAAATGGTGACCAAATCAGCATAGTCTCCCCTTCTGTAGAATTCATGTCTAGTGGACAACAGAGGTTAAAGAGAAATGAAAAATTAATTGTGTAATTGTAAAATTAATATAATTTTGGAAAGAGACAACAGAACAGGAGGAAAACAGGGCTATAATACTTTGAGGAAGCCTTTTCTGTGAAGGTGTTAATTAAGCCAAGACACAAATAGTGAAGGAAACCCAGAATGCCAAGACTGTTCCAGACAGACGTAATAATAGTATGTGCAAAAGCCCTGCAGTGAAAAAAGCCTAGAGTATTTCAGAAAAAAAGACAATGTATATAAATTTTAGAATGTAAAAGGAGAGTGTTGGAAAGGAGGTCTACTGATTAACTGATATATTAGTCCTTTCATTCAATGGATATTTATTCATTCACTAATCAACCAATTTTGGAAAAACATGTCTAACACACACCTTTGAAAGACTTATGATGGGAAAGAAAGGCAGTGATCACATAGTCACACAAACAGTGATAAGTACAATTAGTCGATGACAACAACTTATGAAATAAAGGCTGTTTTGGGGTGTACAATAGGAGTATTTGACATAGTCAGGCATGTTAGGGAAAGCTCTAGGGAAGTGAAAATTGTGCTGACATCTTAAAAATTAGTACCCTTCACTTGATCAAGCCAAAATAAAAGCTTTTTCCAAAGGGAAGAATAAAGATATACATTGATCTTTGGTGGTAGAAAATATAGGAAACCCAAGGAAATAAAATATAGGAAGCCCAAGGTGGCTAGAAATAGTAGAGTGAGGGGAGCTTGTGTGACAAGAGTGAAGAGAAAGATTGGGGCCAGGCTGTCATGGCGTTGTAGGCCCCAACAAAGAGTTGCATCCTTATCATAAGAGCAATAGGTAGTCTTTGTACAAGAGCAATTCACATGCCCTGATTAAAGTTTAATAAAGTTAAGTGTATAGTACAGAGAAGACAAAAGAAGTGTATATCATGGGTGCCAATAGACCATCAGAGGATATTGCAATATCCTTTTTGGAAGATGGCGATGGACATGCTAGGGTTGCAACAGTCAATTTGGAGAAACTTAGTAAGACTCAAGATGTAGAATAGGTAAGCATAAAAGATGACCTTAGGATTCTAATTTAAACTTAGTGAATAACGGTACGATTCACCAAGAAGGGAAAGTCCAGGGGCTAGGCAAGGCAACATGTCTAAAAGGGAAATTAGAAGTTCGCATTTGAGTTGATTGTGAGACAATACAGTTCAAAATTTCTCAACTCACTCCCTTATTTTATTTATGTCTCAGCTCAAATGTCACCTCCTCAGAAAGTCTTCTGAAAATTCTATCTAAAATAACTCTGGCAGCCAGTAGAACTATCACTTCAACTACTTAAAATTCTATGGTATTTCCTGATCTCATGTTATAAACTTCTTTGTAATTTTCCTCCAGTAGAGTTTAAACTCCATGTGGTCAAGAACATTATCTGTTTTTTTTTTTAAATATAAAATACCTAATACAGTGATAGGTAGGTATGTGGCAGGTAATAAAAAAATGCGTGAATAAGTGAATGAATGGATGACTGAGTGTCTAACAAGTAAGGGCAATTGGATAGAAAAATCTAACTTTCAGGTATAGAGAGAGACCTTCTTTTATGCAGAGATAGAAAAGTAGTCAACAGCTCTGTAACCAGAACTACACCAACAGCACAATTATTGCCTGTGTCTGGAGGGGACTTACGTGAGTAAGTAAAGGAAAAGAATGTTGTTACTGTACCTACAAATTAAATTCACATAAGAAGAAATGATGGTTTGGTCCTATCTATAATGGCATCATTATTTCTATAATTTGGGTTTGAGTTAAATTTCTATAATTTGGTTTAGGTTAAAGTAATGTTTATGAGTTGGTCTAAGACTCTAATGAGTCAAACAATCTTCTAAAAACCCAGATTCTGGGTTTCTATTGGATGGACTTTATAACTAGAAAAGGACCCCTTGTTTCTATAAGGGGCCTAAAATGGAAAAATAAAATGTGATAGAAATACAATACCAATATTTTACCTAATAAACAATAAAACAGTAATTTGGTACAGATAATTTAGGCCAAATTCTGTCATTTGATTGTAATAATGCTTATTTATTAGTGGTAACAAAATTAAAACAGGCAAGCTTCCCGATGTAATTTAGGGATCATATAACTGAAAGAGCTGATCCAACTGTATTGTTGTACTATATACTTGAATGTAAATGTCCAGCAAATAAAAATTTTAACAGAATTTTGTAAGTTCTGTACCTGAGATGAAAGAAAACATTAGAGGAAAAAGAGGAGACCACTTTTGGCCCTACTTAGCCAACCTTGCAGAAGAGATAATGCAACCAGTCGATCAATAGGAATCCACTGAAACAGAGAAAAAAGGAAACAGCGGAGAGCTTGTGAAAATTCACGGAGGCATGGAAAACCTGACACACTCAGAAAGTCTTTAAATATTTGCCAGTGTAGATGTGTTTGAGGGATGGCTGAATGTGAGTCTAAACAGATAGGAAAGCACTGTTTAGAAGGGTCTGGCATGCTCTGCTAAATATAATGGATTTACGTTTTATGAAAGGTGGTGTCATATAAGGTTTCGAAATGGCCTGGCAGCATTTGTATTTTAGAAAGGTCACTTCTAATTTGATTTGAGGGAAGTTCTATATATGAGCAAAGAAAAATACTATTTAAAAATTCTTCTTAAATATTGCCACTGAAGCACTCAGTGGCAGAAGAAAGTGAATTAATTATACCTTAAGGATCTAGTAGGGGGATCCCAGAGTACCTACTGGTTTTAAGGAGGAATCTGAAGTTCGACTTTAAAAATGAATTCATTTAAATAGTTAATATTCCAATCTACTCTGTAAACAGTATATTTGCAAATTTGGGGGAATTATGCTCCCTTGTAAAAATTGTTTTGAAGAGAGTTGAAAGCCCCAGGAAAAAAGCCTCAGTTTACCACTTGACATTCCAATATGTAACCACTGGGTAACAAAGACCAGTTTAAAAAGCAGGACCACACATTTAACTTGATAAACAGAAAAAGAGGTATGCTTAGAATGTTGGTAGAAAAGCTATCCATAAGCAGATGTAGACAACTGAAACCAACATAAAACAAAGCAGAAATAACAAAGACAGAAATATTTTTTGCTACCAAATTAACACAGGAACTATTGTATGTGAAAAAGCTACCTGACTTGAATATTCTATCTATAAATCCATATGTCATATGTGGAAAATTACATTTTAGAGATTCTTTCTTTAAAGTTTTTAATTTACTTAAAGCTATATTTTTAAAATTGATGTGTGAAACAGTATTTCTCTCTGCTGCTTTTATACTGTATTATAAAATTTCCTTGAAATTTGCACTTGCCATGTGTACATTTCAAGTAATTTTAAATTCTTAACTTTGAGGAGCATGCAATCACAACTGAATGTCTATGCCTCCATTTTTACCGCAAATACTAAAGTAAGGGATGTCTAACAACCCTGTTATACTTCTTTTTGCAATTATATTTCTCTTTCCTGAGAAACAGAAAATGTATTGAAAAATAGTAAAAAATCTAGAGCCTCATCTTCTCCACGCTCTTCTTCTATACCAAGAGGAGTTTTTAGATTCTCCATGATATTTAATTCAAATTTATACACAATCTGATACCTAAAGTTCTGTCTAGGTCTGAAATCTTGTGATGTTAAGATAGATCTACATTGTATTTAATGCGTTAAAACACCTTTGATTTAATATCCGCTTGGCTGAGAATGAAATCCCCAACACAGAGCAGTGTAAATGAATATCACCAAGTATAAATTGATGTCTTCCCCATCATCAACACTTTCTTTTGATTCAGGCAATGTCATGACCTTCGTCTTCTAATCACCAAACCCTGTACTCTCCACATACCATATACTGTTATCTACAGGTTCTTGCATGATATGTTTACAGGTCCCCTGCAAATTTGCCCCAGACCAACACTTACATACTCCAGAATAGTCCTCTTATCCCATCTGATTCACAGAAAACATACTTTTTGCCTTCTTATTTCTCAGTTCAGTTTTTTGGGAGCGGTTCCCTCCTTTGTATCATATCCCTCTTTGCAGAGTCTCATGGAGGTGTGCCTGTGTGTCTGCATGCATGTGCACATGTGGGTCACAGGGAGGGGGTGGAGGTTGCATGGTCGGGTAGTTGTCAAGTGCAGCTTCACTTTACCTCAAAACCAACATCCAAGTCAAAAACTCAAGCCACCGTCTGACTTTGCCACATTTGATCACTCATGGTAATTTCCATTTCATGGACCTTTTTTCTTTCCAGGAGTCCAGGTTTATTCATGGACATCCTCGGGGCATCAGGTGCCTAAGAGAAGTTCAAATCTAACAGGATGCATTAGTTATATAAACAAATAATTGTATATGAGATCATGAATAATATGTCAAAAGTATTTGTCGAAGGAAGAAAAAAGATTCATTTGTTAAGAAAACAAATAAAGGAGAAACAGATTTTGCCCAGAAGAATTAAGATTTATTTCTAAAGCGTCATTTGACATTTTATAAAGTGAAACAATAAAGGGAAAGAAAGGTAATACCAAAGAAAGAGAATAGCAAAGACACAAGCAGGAAGATGTGTAAGTTTAGAGAAATGGTTCTCAGAATGGTCCACAGCCATCAACATCACATAGTAACCTAGAAAGACAAATTCTCGGGCCAGTCCAGATTTCTTGATTCAGAAACTCCAGGAGCAAGGATTAGTAATTTGTGAATTAAAGTGATCCCAGATGATTCTGAATCATGGGAAAATTTGAGACCTACAGAGCAAGTCTAAAAAGCAGTCACAATTTCTTATACAGAGTCTCCCCTTATCCATGAGGGATACATTCCAAGACCCCCAGGGGATGCCTGAAACCATGGGTAGTACAAAATCCTAGGAGTACTGTTTTTTTTTTTTTTCCTATACATACATACCTATGGTAAAGTTTACTTTATATATTAAGCACAGGAAGAGATTAACAACAATACTAATTGAATAGAACTATTATAGCAATATACTGTAATAAAAGTTGTGTGAATGTGGTTTCTCACTCAAAATATTTCATTATACCGTACTCACCCTTCTTGTGATGATGTGAAATGGTAAAATGTCTATGTGATGAGATGAAGCGAGGTGAATGACATAGGCAGGGACATGGCATTAGGCAACTATTGTGACTGTCTGATGATGAATCACAGGGAGAATCAATCCTCTGCTTCCTGACTGAGGTTGACCAAAAGTAACAAAAGAACATGGAAAGCAGGACCTCTGATAAGAGGGGGCAACTGCAGCTCAAATGTAGACCATAAGGATGTATGTTGAAGATAGGTTTGGGTTTTACCCAGAAGGCAATTAGAAGACATTTGATGTCTTAAACATAAGATTGACATGTTCCTAACAGTTTCAAACACATAACCTTGATGGCATCATAGATGTTTAATCAGACTGGTGAAGAAACAAGACCACCCATTGGGGAATGAATAAAGCTTGAACGTGAACAAAGGCAGGAAGGCTGAAGGGTAAGGGATAGACAAAAGAAAAACTAGAGATGTAGAATTTCCCAGATAATGTGTAGTCAGTCTTTCAACAGGATTTTGTGCAGACAGCTTTAAACTAAAGAAAATCAAATACAGGAAGTTATAAGAACCTGAGCATGGTCTGAATGGAGGGATATGGTTGCTTGAAGGGGTTTTGTGCTACCCTACAAAGCAAAACTGACATCTTCTACTTATAGCAATATGCAATGTGCAATATGGAGAAAACAAACCAGAATCACTATCTTGTGCTCTGACATTTTTCAATCTGGACTGATGATATATGGAGCTTCCTTTCTGTGATGTCACACCTCATTTTCTGTCCATTTAATTCTAAATGCAGTTATCATTTTCTTTTAGTAGAAACCAATGTTTATACATCTATTTGACCAAGAAAGATAAAGTACTCAAACATGTTTTCCAATGCAGTAATGTAAGTGCCAATTGGTAAGTTGAGGTAGGTGATACGAAAAATATAAATAAGTTATTCTACTATCTAATAGACTGTTGTGTTACTGAAATGTCTTTTTAAAAAACTGTCACTTCTTTGGTCATCATTTAACCCAAAGAGACAAAAAGTCTCTTTTTTTACCCTCAGTTTAATTTTCTCTTGCAATATGAATCATTGACAAAACATTTTGGTGATAAATTCGTTATCAGTATGTGGACCACATAATCTAAGGACATACTTGCATTTCATCAGTATAACTATTTTTGTCACAAAAAGATTGAGATTTCATTTATTTTTTCCTACCCACTTCACAAACATTTGCTCACATAAGGAGCTTCAGGAAAATCCTTTAAAGGTCGCTGCCTCAGCTGCAAGTTGTGTCCTTTTTCCTCTCTTCTGTTTCTAGCTGAAATGTGGACTAGATGACTGGAGTTTCAGCAGCCATATGGTAAATGAGACTACACTGAAGATAAAAATTATAATGATGAAAAGTAAAGACAGAAATGGAGTGGGCCCTAATTATATGATGCTTCCTCACCAGCACTGAATTGTCTAAGCAAGCTTCTTCTTACAAGAGAAAATCTTATTTAAGCCACAGTTATTGGGGTTTTCAATTACATGCAGACATACAGTCTTGGGATACGTTCAAATTAACCATTAGATTTCTGGACCATGTATTTGTTTCCACTCTTTTTTCTTTTTTTTTTTAATATTTTATTTATGTATTTTAGAGAGAGAGAGAGAGAGACAGAGTGAGCAAGCACGAGTGTGGAGAGGGGCAGAGGGAGAGAGAGAGGGAGACTCTCAAGCCAACTCCCTGTTGAAGGAGCCCAGTGGGTGGGGCTGGATCCCACCACCCTGAGATCATGACCTGAGCAGAAATCAAGAGTCTGCATCTTAACCAACTGAGCCACCCAGGTGCCCCTCCACTCTTTTTCCTTATTTAAATCATGCTCAATCTGATATTCTGGTATCTAAGTACTCTATAGTGTCTTTCTTTTTCATTAAGCATTATAACATAAACATCTTTCTAGGTCATTACATATTATCCCACATCACTATTTACAGCTTCATGTATTTATTGTAATTTATTAAATGACTCATCCATTGTAGAATACTCCCCCTTTTTGTCATTATTGTTAAGAAAAGTACCTGAATATACCAGATTTTCAAATTCTAGTCAGCATTGTGTACTATGAAAAAATAACAGTAACTAATTGATCAAAAGCAACTCAATCAAATGAAGGTGAATACCAGGTAACTTTTTCTACACAAAAATGCCATATTGTGAGTGGGTCCTCTAAAACCAGGTCCAACATAACTGGGGGCAGTAAGAGTAGTAAACATGAATAACTGATGACCATGATTGTGTGATATGAAGGCTCAATCATGATCGTGATGGTACAAAAGCTCATTTTGCTCTTGCAGGATTCCACTAAATATTGAAAAAAAAAAAAAAAAGAAATGCATCTTTAGGTGAGACTGTTCAGACACAAATTTATTATCCCCTGTGTTATTGCTTACCATATTAGGTATGTTTTGAAGCTAAAATAGCCTTACTTTGCACAGGATATATTAAATCTTTTGTTTGTTTTGATAGCTTAAATGTAATGAATAAATCACTTTGCTGATCATTCTTGGTTTCAGATTCTTTCATCACCACACTTGCTGCCTCATACACATAATGTGATGCTGCAAAATGAGAAAACTGACAAGCAAGTAGAACAGTCATAATTGCTTGAAATTTAACTTCAGAAAGCAGAAAAAGTTCCCCAAACTTCAAAAATGTCAATTTCTTTTGGTACATCATTTTATTTGTTGTTATATTTGGCTTGGTTTTGTTTGAAAAAAGTAATGTGTTTTATTTGTGCCAGAATATTTTTTTTTTTTTTTTTTGCCACTGCAGTGTGCACATCCAGCCAAATGCAAACACCTTTCATTAAGGGTATTCTAACCACTCCAATAAAAATGGATCTTTCTCTGATAACATCATAGTACTAATAACTAATACCACTGATTTGGCCACCAGACACCATTGCTTTATGTTATTTTATTTTATGTTAGTTTATTACATGGATATTTTGTATTATTATTTAGCCTTTGTGTTGTTACTTAACATTTGTTAAATTTTTTATATTAAAGTGTGTTGTATTAAAATTTCAAACATTCAGGGGAAGTCCTGATGACCAGAGAGTTATATTTGATGAACTTGGGGCTTACAGGAGATATAATTTTTCTAAAGTCTTTTAAGATCTGAATATAATCCCTTATTCTTAATGCTCTGCTCTCTCCCTTCAATGCATTTAAATATTTTAAAATAATTCTTTAATGTTGCGCCCTCCATCCGATAGTAAACTCCATGAAGGTACAGATTTTTTTCTACCTATTAATTATTATAACCCAGTGACTAGCATAGTACTTGGTACAAAGCAGGCAATAAGTATATATTTTTTAAAATTAAAGTATAAATGATAGGAAAATAAGGGGCAAAACAGTAAGGAACTAATGCAAGAGAGAAGAAATAAAACAAATGTCATGGAGCACAGATGAGATAAAATTTGTCTTTATGTCTATCTTAGTAGAATAGTGATCAAAGATTTCCCAAAGTTGGAGACTTAGAAATACTGTTTTTGTATTATTGGACTTCTAATTTACCCCTAAGTTGAATGTTCATGGGAACACAACAATATATCTTCTTTTTCATCCAACCAAAGTGTACATTTATTAAATAGGGCCCTGTTTGATTTTATATTTTAATAGTATACAGAGCCATATGGAGATACATATTCAGAGAAGTTTTGCAATAAATGTCTCCTTAATAAGTAAATGAATTTTGGGGTGCCTAGGTGGCACAGTCGGTTGGGCATCTGACTCTTGGTTTCAGGTCAGGTCATGATTTCAGGGTAGTGCGATCGGGCCCCATGTCAGGCTCCACACTTAGTGCTGAGTCGGCTTGAGACTCTCTCTCCCTCTCCTTCTGCCCTCCCCCCATGCTCTCTCTCTCTCTCTAAAATAAATGTCTTTAAAAAAACAAGTCAATGAATTTTCTTTCCAATTGAAGTAGTAAACTGTTGCAATCTCCATTATAAAAGTACTACTGTTTGCCCTGTTTATACATATAGTTTCTACTGTTCTTGAAGGACTTTTACCTTTAAATTAATTTGATAAATCAAGCACATTTTGATATTTACATATTTTCGTGGGATCCATACAAGTGTCCTCTTATGCACCTTATTGTTTTTATAAACAAAGTTGCCAATCTTGGAGTGAATGGCATATCCTCAAGTAGCATTTGCAATTTAAAATTATTTAATGATGAATGACAAGATATCTTTTCATGGGGATTATATTACTGTGATCATGCTCACTATTTGTTCTGATAGCCTAATTAAATTATACTAAGAAAGCTAAGATACTTAACTGTTATAAGAAAATATCCTCTTTGCCCTTTCTTTTCCTGTCTTTACAAAACACAAATCTGAAAAGAGAAAAGAAACAGTAACTATTTATGCCAAATGGATATCCGGAAACTTCTATTGGCCTCCAATATTTCCTTTCAAAGGTGACTTTGTAGAACTTTTTAGTCACAAGCACTAGATTGTATTATACTATTCATACACTGCCATCTAGGTATCCTTTGGCCCCATATTACACCCTGGTCTGAATAAGCAAATTTGCAGAACTCTGCGTTTCTCTTCAATAACTAGCTGGATGGTTTTGTGGAAACTGAACTTGTGATCTTGGTCTAATGAGCACAAGATTATAATCCAAAGAGTCAAAGGGTCTAATCATCACTTTGCATTCCTACATGGATTTTTCTAATGCATTTACTCTAGATAGAGCTTGTGAACTGGCCACATTGAAATTCCTATGGAAATAATAGGCTGTTAAGAAAGGAAACACTGACTGATGTGTTTCTTATATTTTTAAGAAACTATTTGTAAACCTTTCTTGGAGTTTGACAAGTCCTCAAATAATAAAAATAAATCAGTTTGTCATCAAGTCTCTATGTATTGACATATTAATGGAGTAAAATACACTAGCAGAAATAAAAGTTATTACTCATAGTTTCGTGATTCAGCTTTACCATATGAACCAAAATGATAATGGTGATGAAAAGCCTACAGCCCTCACTACTAGAGAAACAATGAAAAAGGAAATTGACATAGAATCACTCCACTCTTAAGATCTATAACAGCAGTTTAAGGCAGTATTATGAGTGACTATGGTACTTCAGATATTAAAATATTTCAAAGCATCTTCATGATAGTGTAGGCAAACACAAAGAGGGGAAATGAAACAACAATAAGACAATGATAAAAGAAGAAAAGTTATTTTCTCCACAATCACTTGATTTTTTTGCCACACATGATAAAATCAAAGCATACATCTATCACATTTTATAGACCCAAATTTTGAGTAACATAATTATCTAAACATCTAAAAGTGAAGTAGGAGTTTAGGACTTCGGGGTAAATTTGGGTTGAAGAGCTAAATAATTCAAATGGGTACAAAAATTTGATTTGAGAAAATTTCACTTAAAGTTAACCCTATTCTGGAAACAACAAACCAAGCACTAAATAATATTCTTAAAGTACTAAAGTGAAGAGACTTAGACATTCCCAGATATGTCATAGGAATGTGAGCCAAATTGTGTGGATTAAGTTTAGAGGCAAACTCCACTTAAACCAGCTTTAGTGATATCAAATTCAGTATTTTATGAATGAAACAACTATTTTATGAATGAACCAACATTTTATATCACTGATGGTGTTTCTTTCAATACAGCTGATCCAGGTTACCTAGAGAAATATCAAGAGTTAGAAAGAGAGCGCTTTTTCCCAGATTATGAAGAAAATGGAACCGATTTATTGGGTGCTGGTGATCCGTACTTAGATGACATTGATGATGAGATGAACCCAGAGATAGAAGAAGTTTATAAAAAGTTTTGTTTGAAATCAGGGTGTAAGCAAAAACAGTAAAGCTAAATTGCAGCTTATCAGTTTTATAAAGCAGTTTAGGTTATGGTGATTTATCAAACACAAGAAAGCACGAAAATGTGTCACACTTATACCAACTTAAGGATGTTGAGTTATGTTACTAATGTATGCAATTTTAATTCTATTTAATGCTCTCTGAAAAATAAAGTTTATTCTCTATAACTTAAAATGTGTGTGTACATATATAATAGATTATCATGTACAGTTAATTCTTTTGGCTGTAATAAAGTTGATTTTGAAATTTTATCATTTTTCTGTGTAGAAAGCATTTTTTTAATTTAAATTCAATTAGCCAACATATAGTACATCATTAGTTTCAGATGTAGTGTTCAATGGTTCATCAGTTTCGTATAGCACCCAGTGCAATTTTGAAATTTTTAAAAAGAATGCTTAGCAACCTGGACACTGGAATCAACTAACTGGAGTCACATAATTGCTTGTATTGCACATGGTAGAATGGCCTCCAAATATTTAAGTCTTAGTTTTTCTTCTGTAATGGGAAAATGATTAAAAATAGAAAGAATAACAAAAACTACTTATTAGATTTTCTATTCATTAGACAAATATTAATTGAACATCCATAGAGTGTCAGATATTCTTCAATTTACTGGGTAGGAAACAAGATGGATAGGATTTATGTACTTAATGCTGCACGAAGAATCTACTAACTATGAAAGAGAGCTCCTATAATAAATACTGTGATGATTCAAATTATTACTTCAGTGAACTGTGAACTAACGTGAAATCCTTCGTCATTCGATGCATTGTTGTTTGACATAATAAGGTAGAAATGGAAGGATCAACACTTGATGACTGATGATGATAACCACATTTCTTACACTTCCTTGTGTAATATATATGATTTTGATGATAAATGAAATGTGGTCTGAGTTTGTACCTACTTGAGAATTGGCCATAATCTGGCAACCTACTGAAATATATTTAATCATCTTATTTATACAGGTTTGGAAGTAAGTATATTTTCTGAAAGTTTGCCTAATTTATGAAGGCCTTCAGAAACATAAAGTTTAATTAATTTTTTAATTGGGCTAACATAAAGTACAGTCTTTATGGAGCTCTTAATATTTACAACTCTACTGGATAATGTACTTTTATAGTAAGCAACAGTATATTTTATTCACTGAATCTCTAGGAAGTTAACTCCATTTTAAATAAATAATGACTTACACAGTCTTGGAATTATATTTTGGGGATAAAACTGAAATGCAATGGAAAACTAAACTTAATTATATCTCAATGACAGGGGGAATGAAAAATAGCACTTGTTTGTTGTTAGAATTCTAAATTCTTTCTCACTCGATTCTATTAAACTTAATTTTTTCTTTTATTACATTTTATCATCTATTCTTCTCAACTTTTAAGTTTGTACATAAAGAAATATGCAAGGGGCTCCTGGGTGACTCAGTCGTTAGGCGTCTGCCTTCAGCTCAGGTCATGATCCCAGGGTCCTGGGATCGAGCCCCTCATTGGGCTCCCTGCTCGGAGGGAAGCCTGCTTCTCCCTCTCCCTCAGCCTGCTGCTCCCCCTGCTTGTGCTCTCTCTCTCTGTCAAATAAATAAATAAAACCTTAAAAAGAAAAAAAAAAAGAAATATGCAACTGTGTGGGTATGTATTATTTTTCTGTGGCTGCTATAACAAACTACCACAAACTTAGTGGTCTAAAACAACAGTTTGTTATCTTACAGTTCTATAGAAGTTAGAAACCTGATTGGGCCACATTGCACTAAAATCTAGGTGTTGACAAGATGACAATCCTTCTAGAGGCTCTAGGGCAGAAACAGTTCCTTGCCTTTGTTAACAGTTACATGCCAAATGTGCCAGAATTAAATGTGGGAAAAATACCTGATACCTGACAGTTCCCCTTTGAAATAGCTGGTATTGATAGCAATTTGCACATAATAAAATACTCACAATTTTGCTCGTGTGTGTGTGTGTGTGTGTGTGTATGTCAACAGGACCATCGTGTAAGGATCACTGCTAGATATTTCCCCATTTCCCCATAAGTCAATGTACTTTCAGAAAAGGCAAAAGACTTGTCAAAAGTAAACAGTAAATAGGAGCATTAAGCCCTTTTAAACCCTCAATCCCACTTTTTTCTCCTTTGACTGTGTTACATCCACAGAATGTAAGCTCTTCTCTTCCTGTGTAAAAACATATACCTAGGCTAAAACAATTAACACTTTTCAGCCTATTTTCTTGCTCAACTGCAATTGACAATTCTTCTGTTTCCTGGGATCCTACTCTGCTGAATACTTAACAATCACGACGACAACAAACCCAGAATACTATGTTGGGACATCCCAGTGATTCTATTTCTCCTCTTTGGCATATGTTGGCTAATAATTTTGATTCATGACCAACAACTTACAAACATGCCCATAGCTCAAGGACCTCAGAATCCATAAACACATCTTGGACAGATTTCATCTGGTGGTAGTCCTAGGGAAATGACAAGAGACAAATACCATTCAGCTTCATTTAAGAGTTATTTTCTTCATTAAGTTTTCTTCCCATTAAGTTTTCTTCACTTGCAAAGTGATCGGTAATCTTAATTTTTTAAATGCCAATAAAAGACTCAGGCTTCTATCAGCTATGGGATTATACAACCTGAAGTTTAAACTCATTAAATAGTTATGTGGAAAAGAGAACAAATCACGTGCAATAAGCTAAAATTGCTGACACAGTACTCATAATAGGTTCTTTCCCAGAGGTTTTATTTAAGTTATATAAGTAATCACTCACTTATGAAGTTCAAAGAAACTTTTTGAACAGTTTTTTTGGGGGAGGGGAGTTATATTTTTGAGAGATATAGCAGGCAAGTGGTGAGACACGGCTTACAATAATTTAAGAACGAACACTTGGGCCAATGCAGACTCTGAGCTAACTGGCATTTTCTTATTTATTCAAAAATCAAGAATTTTAGAGCTTCCTGGGGTAAAAATCATTTAAAGTTTGTAGAGAAAAAAAAGATTTCTATCACTACTGAAAACAGAGACCTAAGTCCTGTTTCTTATCACTACAGTTACACTTTTCTTTTTCTCTGACATTTTAATGGAAGTATACAGAAAATATTATTCAATGCGATTGCTTTGTAATGCTTAAGATTTGGGGGAAATTAAATTTTACAGGTTTTTTTATGCTTCCATCATATTCATCTTCCTTCTTCATAATTAATTCAGACTTGCCAGGAAGCGCTCTGTTTTTTTTTTTTTTTAAAGATTTTATTTATTTATTTGAGAGAGAGAATGAGATAGAGAGAGCATGAGAGTGGGGAGGGTCAGAGGGAGAAGCAGACTCCCCCCTGAGCAGGGAGCCCGATGTGGAACTCGATCCCGGGACTCCAGGATCATGACCTGAGCCGAAGGCAGTCGCTTAACCAACTGAGCCACCCAGGCACCCAGGAAGCTCTCTGTTATTTTGCCTCTCTTGAGAGGTTTTTGTAATGATAAAGTGGAAAATTTCTCAAGGTAGCATATGCAATTCAAAAGAAAATCATCTTGGAAAATTAGCATTATATCATGTATTATTTTAAGAGTTTTCTTAGGAATGACCTTCCATTTAGAAAGGAGAGATCACATATTAAGCATTTACTGAGAAATTAAGTATGGGCAGAGAGGAAAAAGAAAAAAAGAAATCTAGATTTAGACATAGAGCCTGGATTTGATGAGCACAGCAATGACTAGTTATTTCAATGTCAGCTGTTTATATTTCACATAATCTATAAATGCATATACTTAACAGAAATAAATCTGCTTTATGAAATAAAACAAAATAATTATAATAGAAAATAGGAAATTAATTATTTCACTAAAGAAGTTATTTTAAATTGAATAATCAAGTGTGATATTATTATAGGGGAAATGTTATTTATTTAATATCTACTTCTGAGTCATAAAATATTTACTTATTATCCAAATTCATCATATCTAAAAATAAACAAAAAAACTACATAATATTTGATTATCTCCTGATCTTTTTAAAAGACTTCTACTTGCCTTTCTGAGATTCTCAATGCCCCAAAAGGAGAGGAGTTCTTTCAATTTGGGATGTTTTCACCTTCACTCTTATGGCACATAATAAGATATATATATTTTTTTCATCCCAAGTAGCTGTATACAAAGTTAGGAAGTGATAAGGCAGAAGATTGCCCCAACTGTCATATTTCAAAATTAAACTTTAAAAGGTCTTCCTTCTAATTTAGGTCAAAGATTTTGTGCGTTGAGACACCCATGGAAAATTTTACATATGATATTACAAAAAAGGTTGAACGTCTGCAATTATCCAAAGCAAAGGTTAGCCTAAGGCTAAATTGTATTAAAAATTTTTCATGCATAAAGTCATGACACACTTTGTAAGTGGCATTATTGTATAATGGTGTCACATTTGAACCAAGAAATTTCAAATTGAAGTCAATGACATCTAAACTTAAAACTGGCATTTGTCTGAGTACCTTCATTTAACAATAAATTTCAACATCTTACCTTATTATAAAAGTTGAAGAATATTGGCTGAAATCCACCAGGTAGTTTTCAGATTTCAACCATAATCTAAGTAATTCTACAATTCCACTGAAACAAATGTGTTTTAAATCTTTTGTTTCCAAAATTATATGAGGCATCACCATGGCAACATGATTCCAAGGAAAAGATATTTCAGAGCTTAAGAAGTCTGAAGAGCAAATGTCAGAAACCAGTAATTCTGGGATTCTTACTTTTTGAAGAATTCCATATATTTACATGAATATTTAAACATATTAAATAACAAGTTACAAATATTTGCAAAAGTACATTTATCAGTGAACTTACTTGCTTTGTCCCAACAATACATATAAAATATATCATCACTGCTGAGTACTTCTGAAATACATTTAAATATAACTTAAAGTATATCACATTTGTATTTACAAATATATTCAATGTTCAATATTGCCTTATATTTGTACAGTGCTTTTAAATTTTCAAATAACTTTGACATACATTACAAATATTGTCAGAAAGGTTTATTTCATATAAAGACTCCTAGACATCATATACTTATGTTACCTTTGATCACATACCTGTTCGTGTGTTAAGGAGACATAAAAGCCATTTCAAAGAAGAGTCTTAGTCTTTGGACCTGTACTCAACAGTTTTGTTTTAAGGCAAAACATGAAGGGTTATCTCATATTGTAATTCTAACCCTAACAAATTCTTCAATTCTCTAAAACTGATCATGACTATTGTCCCACATTTACAAATTTTACTTCAATAAACTGACGGCCTGAAATAACACTCAAGGTATCTTTGGAAGTATAAATGCATATTCATAACCTCTCAGCAGACCCTTGTTAATGCATTTTTTTAAAGCTTTGTTTTATATTAATGGAGAAATTCATATTGAAGTATCCTGGGAATTGCATTAATACAAAAAACCTAAAGTACAGATTAATTCACTTGAACACACCTGAAGTATAGAATAATATAACATTTACATATCAGTGTAGGGAAAGCATATTTTCTTTTTTTTTTTTAAGATTTTTTATTTATTTATTTGACAGAGAGAGACACAGTGAGAGAGGGAACACAAGTAGGGGGAGTGGGAGAGGGAGAAGCAGGCTTCCCGCAGAGCAGGGAGCCCGATGCAGGGCTCGATCCCAGGATCCTGGGATCATGACGTGAGCCGAAGGCAGACGCTTCACGACTGAGCCATCCAGGAGCCCGGGAAAGCATATTTTCTAAAATTGTAACAATCTAGCAGAATGATTTGCTAAATTTCTTTTAGCGAATAAGTGTTAATAAGAACATAAACAAAGGACCTACATTATGTGAACTTTATCTATTTTATCTATTTAGAATTTTAATACTTTTAGAAAGTGTTCAGTACAGTTCTACTAAAGTTTTTTGTTTGTAAAAATACCATTGGATAGGGCATTATATTTTTGTTAACAGCAATATATAAAGATTATTATGCCAAAGTACATGCTTTTAGTCATGTCACTTAATATTTACAAAATCTTTCCGGAATTCTTTAGGTTTTGAGATAGTATGCTTTCCTTGGGTATGCTAGGCGAACTCTCTTAAGATAAAATGAAAAAAAAAAAAAAATCTCTGATAGTCCTCTACGTAGACATGATTCTCAGATTACTTCCTCCAGATAAGGCATAGAGGAAAATGATAATTCAAATTATACTTATAGGATAAGATAACCTTTTAAGTTATACTACTAGCCAAGAGTCAAGGATAATTATTAGCAATTTGAGGACATGACTCCTATAATTCTGTAGCTAAAGTAGCATAGTTAATGATTGGCATATGCTAGAAACTTACCGACAATAGACTTTTCACAGGATCTTTAGTTATAATGAAGGAATGCTTTTAGTTGTTTTTCTAAAGGGGCGCCTGCGTGGCTCAGTCCGTTAAGCATATGCCTTCAGCTCAGGTAATGATCCCAGGGTCCTGGGATCGAGCCCCACATCTGGCTCCCTGCTCAGCAGAGATCCTGCTTCTCCCTCTCCCTCTGCCCCTCCTCCCCACTTGTTCTCTCTCTCTTTCAAATAAATAATTTTAAAAAAATAAAAATAAAAAAAATAAAATTAGCAAACTAGAAAGACATATTAACTAATCAAAGCAACAAGAAAGTTATATGAGAAAGGCTCTTATAGGAGAACTCTTCAGTCTAGGATGATACAGAGGAGAGAAATTTCAGATAAAACTACATGGAAAAATAGCAGCAAGTAAAGCAATAGTATGAACTTGGATTTAGTTTATCAAATCTCTGATCTCAAGACCTAAAATAATGTCTTGAATGAGAAAGATGTTACAAAGAAAAGCAAAATAAAACTGATTTTTTGTGTGTGGAAAGCAACTTTTTGAGGAACATGTTTCTATGCCTAGGAGAATAATTTGAAATATTATTTACGTTTTAACTCAGGATGCAAATCATCTTTGGTGAAATTATAGATTTTTCAAAACATGTTCAATTTATCTTATTTTTATTTTTTGCTATGTAAATCTGACAGAAAACATTTGTAGGAAAATTGAAGTGAGATTAAATCAAAAAACCTATGTATAACACATAAATTATCATGATTTGCTGATTTAGAAAATTAAATACATAATGACCAAAAAGTTATTGCATCTGTTTTAGTTTCTTGTTTATAAAAAGTAAAAGATTAAACAAGGCTTAATCTTGAAATTTGAAAGAGTCAAACGAAATGAATATTTCCTCTAATTATTCACATCACACACTTAATAAATGTTTGAGAGACTACTAGACTACTATGTATTACATACTGCAATTCATTTAGGGAAATAAAGATCACAGCTCAGTCCCCTTAAAGAATTCTTAATGAGAAATTCTGTGTTCTTCAATTACTAAACATTTTTTTTTTTTTTTTTTTACTCTGAATGATCTGGAAAAAAATGCCTGAAGTCTTGACTTTGCATTGCTTATGTAGATACAGTTTCTGTGGCTTGTATTTTTCCAAGTGTCTAAATTCCTCCCCGGTAGTATTTAGGCATCTAGGACAGCAAATCTCTTCAGTTCACAAGGGAACACTTGGAGTGTTACTGCTGCAGTTCATTAAGTGTTACCCTATTGGTTTAGAGTTAATAGGCTTTCTAAGCACCTAAGTCACTACCACTGAGGAACTCTGCCCATAGAAATGTTTACACATGGATAATGAGGTTGACTCTTAAAAGGTCAGTTTGTCTTCTGATCACAGGTAAAAAGGAACAACTAAGCATAGGTTCGAATGAACAAATTGTGGATTTTTTGAACATTTGAACAATGGAATTGTCTTGATTCAATCAGGACTCTATGGATAATAGGAATGTAAATAATAAGAATAAAAGGAATAATATAAATATTGACTATTTGCAAACTTCTTATTTACGTTTGTCATCATAGTATATTGTATTAAAAATCACCATTATTTAAATAGTTTAAAATATGTTAACTGCTCATAAGAGATATGTATTTTAACTCCTGTTAATGTTTATCCTCTTAATGTTAATCCTAAAAATATTGGATTATATGGTAAAGAAAAGCTAAGCCAAAAGTGGTTTTAACACTATGTAGATGTAGTTCTCTACCTAGATTTTTTTGAAAGAGTGGGGAAGGAGGGAGAGAGGGAAAGTATATAATATTGTTTTGCATGGCTAATAACAGGCAGAAGTTATTATTTGAATTGAAAATTATTTATTATCTAATATTTTTAATCTCTATGTGGTCTTTTTAGTCATTTTTGCAAATATAAAGGGCAATACATATTATATATATTTATATAATTTTGGTATACCGATATAAGATTTGCTTTTCTTTTGGCTTATAAAATATTCCATCATTTTGGAATTTGATTTTTTAAATCTAAAGCCAAACAAAATGCTCATCTTTGGTTTTTGAGGTATAATATTGCATAAGGTTTCTTATAGAATATACTTTAAAATATTTGCTTTAGAGAGTGAAGCTCAAAAAGGTTGCTTCTCAATAATTACTGTCATCCATCTATTTATCCATTTGCTCATTCAATCAACAAATATTTATTAAGCATCCACTATATACCAGAAAGTATTTTTTGATATTAGAGATATAGTTGTGACCTTCCTGTTATCTTGCCACCTATATCCCAATGGAGAACCTGAGAAGTAAAATGATATGAAAGAATAAGTGAATGATTAATGAACAAACAAATTTGGGGGAAAATAAAGTAACATGATAAAGAATCATGACATGTTAATGCTGAATGGGCAGGGAGGGTCTCTGAGAAGGTGACATTTACACTGGACTTAACGACAAGTAGGATGTAACCATACTCAGATCTAAGGCAAGGATATAGTAGACATGAGGTTCAGTAAGTCCAAAAGCCTTTAATTAAAACAAGCTTGGGGTTTCTCAGAAACAAAACAAAAAGTCTAGCTTGAACACAGGAAAGGAGCCGGTCCAGTGTCATAAGAATGGAGGTTACTAATCGACAGGCATAAAGTTACAGTTACACAAGAATAATTAACTCTAGGTATCTGTTGCAAAACATTGTAGTATGTTAAAGTAATGTGTTGTACACTTAAAAATTTGTGAAAAGGATAAATCTCATATTAAATGTTCTTACCACAATAAGATTAAATTAAATTAATTTGCCAAAAAAAAAAAAGGGTAGGAAAGGAAGGCAAATCCTGCAGAGTCTTGAAAGTCAAGGTAAAGAGTCTGGGTGATATTTAAATGCAATAAGAATAACGTGAGGATTGGCGGAGCAAGATGGCGGAGGAGTAGGAGACCTGGATTTCATCTCCTCTCAGGAATTCGGCTAGATAGGGATCAAACCATTCTGAACACCTACAAACTCAACAGGAGATCGAAGAAAGAATAGCAACAACTCTCTCATCAGAAAAGCGACCACTTTCTGGAAGGTAGGATGTGCAGAGAAGTGAATCCCAGGCGATATTTGGGAGGATAGACGGCGGGGGAGGGGCCTCCGTCGGCCGCTTCTGGCAAGTGATAGAACCACGGAGCACAAAATCGGAACTTTTAAAAGTCTGCTCCGCTGAGGGACGTCACTCTGGTGGCTAAGCCAGGGGTGGAACCCTCTGGGACAGTGTGGTCTCAGGACCCTTGGGGTCACAGAAAGACCGGGGGTGCCTGAGTGCGGCAGAGCTCCCAGGTAACGGAGCGGGGAAGCCGGCTGCAGAGGCGGAGCCCAGGCGTGGGCTCTCAGCTCAGGGTGGCCATAAACCGGGATCCGCGGCACAGTTGGGTCACTGGTCCTCCAGCAGGGACCCAACAAGCAGCAGATCCAGGGAGACTCACCTTCCTCCCCTGGGAGGAGCGGCGCGGGAGTGCACCGCAGGGATCTGCTGGGTTTGGAGACTCCACACGGTGTCGGGTGCCAGAGATAGAAACGCGCGGTCACAGGCCAGGTGAGCACGGAATGTGGCCAGAGACTGGGGAGACCTGAGTGACTGATGGCTTTTCTCTGGGGGCGCACTGAGGAGCGGGGCCCCAAGTTCTCGGCTCCTCCGGGGCGGAGATTGGGAGGCCGCCATTTTCACTCTCCGCCTCCAAAGCTGTACGGAAAGCTTGCAGGGAACAAAAGTTCGGAGAGCAAACCCGAGCAGATTACTTGGCCGGGAGGGGGCAAGGGCGGGGCAATTCCGCCTCCGGCAGAGACATTTGGAAACCACGGCAACAGGCCCCTCCCTAGAAGATCAGCGAGAACAGCCAGCCAAGACCAAGTTTCCCGATCAATGAGAACGGCAGAACTCCAGCGCTAGGGGAATACTGCACATAGAATTCATGGCTTTTTTACCATGATTCTTTAGTCTTTCAAAGTTAATTTTTTTCTGTCTTTTTTTCTTTTTTTTTTTTGAATTTTTCTTTTTCCCTTTTTCAACCAACATCTTATCAATCCCTTTTTTAAAAAAAACATTTTTATTTTTCATTTTAGAGTCATATTCTATCCCTTCATAGCAGTTACCCGTATTTTGGGCATATATATGCCAAATATTTGGCATATATATATATATATATGTTGTTCTCTCTTTAAAATTTTGAGATAGTTTCTTCTAATAGATTAAAATATACCCTAAATCTCTAGTATATGGTTTTTTCTACTCCACTGCCTGATCACATTCTCTCCCTTTTTTCTTTTTTAAAATCCTCTTCTTTCTTTTTTCAAACAACTTCTTATCAATTCCTTTTATAAAATTTTTTATAATTTCCATCTTTACAGTCATATTCCATCCCTTCATCATATCAACCCTTATTTTTGTACATATACAAGTTTTTCTTTCTTTAAAATTTTGGGAGGCACTTTCTTCTAAAAGATCAAAATACACCCCAAATCTAGTGTGTGGCACTAATCTATGTACCAGCCTGATCATATTTGATCACATTCTGGTTTTTGTTGCTGTTGTTGTTGTTTTGTTTGTTTTTGTTTGTTTTTATCTTTATCTTTATCTTTTTCATTTTTTTCTTTTTCTTTTTTCTCTCTTTCCATTTCTTTTTCCACTGCTTCAGGTCTTTTCTGATTTGTTTAGAGTATGTTTTCTGGGGACGTTGTTACTCTGCTAGCATTTTGTTCTCTCATTAATCTATTCTCCTCTGCACAAAATGACAAGACGGAAAAAATCACCTCAACAAAAAGAACAAGAGGTAGTACCGACTGCCAGGGACCTACTCAATATGAACATTAGTACAATGTCAGATCTAGAGTTCAGAATCATCACTTTAAAGATACTAGCTGGGCTTGAAAAAAATATGGAAATTATTAGAGAAACCCTTTCTGGAGAAGTAAAAGAACTAAAATCTAACCAAGTAGAAATCAAAAAGGCTATTAATGAGGTGCAAACAAAAATGGGGGTGCTAACTGCTAGGATAAATAAGGCAGAAGAGAGAATCAGTAATATAGAAGACCAAATGATGGAAAATAAAGAAGCTGAGAAAAAGAGAAATAAACAACTACTGGATCACGAGGGCAGAATTCGAGAGATAAGCGATACCATAAGATGAAACAACATTAGAATAATTGGGACCCCAGAAGAAGAAGAAAGAGAGAGAGGGGCACAAGGCATAATGGAGCAAATTATAGCAGAGAACTTCCCTAATTTGGGGAAGGAAACAGGCATCAAAATCCAGGAGGCATAGAGAACCCCTCTCAAAATCAATAAAAATAGGTCAACACCCCGACATCTAATAGTAAAACTTACGAGTCTCATAGACAAAGAGAAAATGCTGAAAGCAGCTCGGGAGAAGAAATATGTAACCTACAATGGTAGAAACATTAGATTGGCAACAGACCTATCCACAGAGACCTGGCAGGCCAGAAAGGACTGGCAGGATATATTCAGAGCACTAAATGAGAAAAATATGCAGCCAAGAATACTATATCCAGCTAGGCTGTCATTGAAAATAGAAGGAGAGATAAAAAGCTTTCAGGACAAACAAAAACTAAAGGAATTTGCAAACACAAAACCAGCCCTACAAGAAATCTTGAAAGGGGTCCTCTAAGCAAAGAGAGAGCCTAAAAGCAACATAGACCAGAAAGGAACACAGACAATATACGGTAACAGTCACCTTACAGGCAATACAATGGCACTAAATTCCTATCTTTCAATAGTTACCCTGCATGTAAATGGGCTCAATGCCCCAATCAAAAGACACAGGCTATCAGACTGGATTAAAAAACAAGACCCATCGATATGCTGTCTGCAAGAGACTCATTTTAGAACCAAAGACACCCCCAGATTGAAATCGAGGGGGTGGAAAACCATTTCCCATGCTAATGGACATCAAAAGAAAGCTGGGGTGGCAATCCTTATATCAGACAAATTAGATTTTAAACCAAAGACTGTAATAAGAGATGAGGGAGGACATTATATCCTACTTAAAGGGTCTATCTAACAAGAAGATCTAACAATTGTAAATATCTATGCCCCTAACATGGGAGCAGCCAATTATATAAGGCAATTAATAACAAAGGAAAGAAACACATCAACAACAATACAATAATTGTGGGGGACTTTAACACCCCCCTCACTGAAATGGACAGATCATCTAAGCAAAAAATCAACAAGGAAATAAAGACTTTAAATGACACACAGGACCAAATGGACTTCACAGATATATTCTGAACATTCCATCCCAAAGCAACGGAATACACATTCTTCTCTACTGCCCATGGAACATTCTCCAGAATAGATCACATCCTAGGTCATAAATCAGGTCTCAACCGGTACCAAAAGATTGGGATCATTCCCTGCCTATTTTCAGACCACAATGCTTTGAAACTAGAACTCAATCACAAGAGGAAAGTCAGAAAGAACTCAAATACATGGAGGCTAAAGAGCATCCTACTGAAGAATGAATGGGTCAACCAGGAAATTAAAGAAGAATTTAAAAAATTCATGGAAACTAGTGAAAATGAAAACACAACTGTTCAGAATCTTTGGGATGCAGCAAAGGCAGTCCTAAGAGGAAAGGATATAGCAATACAAGCCTTTCTCAAGAAACAAGAAAGGTCTCAAGTACACAACCTAACCCTACACCTAAAGGAGCTGGAGAAAGAACAGCAAATAAAGCCTAAACCCAGCAGGAGAAGGGAAATAATAAAGATCAGAGCAGAAATCAATGAAATAGAAACTAAAAGAACAGTAGAACAGATCAACGAAACTAGGAGCTGGTTCTTTGAAAGAATTAACAAGATTGATAAACCCCTGGCCAGACTTATCAAAAAGAAAAGAGAAATGACCCAAATCAGCAAAATCATGAATGAAAGAGGAGAGATCACAGCCAACACCAAAGAAATACAAACAATTATAAGAACATATTATGAGCAACTCTATGCCAGCAAACTAGATAACCTGGAAGAAATGGATGCATTCCTAGAGATGTATCAACTACCAAAACTGGACCAGGAAGAAATAGAAAACCTGAACAGACCTATAACCACTAAGGAAATTGAAGCAGTCATCAAAAATCTCCCAAAAAACAAAAGCCCAGGGCCAGATGGCTTCCCAGGGGAATTCTACCAAACATTTCAAGAAGAATTAATACCTATTCTTCTGAAACTGTTCCAAAAAATAGAAATGGAAGGAAAACTTCCAAACTCATTTTATGAGGCCAGCATTACCTTGATCCCCAAACCAGACCAAGACCCCATCAAAAAGGAGAATTACAGACCAATATCCCTGATGAACATGGATGCAAAAATTCTCACCAAAATACTAGCCAATAGGATCCAACAGTACATTAAAAGGATTATTCACCATGACCAAGTGGGATTTATCCCTGGGCTGCAAGGTTGGTTCAACATCCGCAAATCAATCAACGTGATACAATACATTAACAAAAGAAAGAACAAGAATCATATGATCTTCTCAATAGATGCAGAAAAAGCTTTTGACAAAGTACAGCATCCTTTCTTGATCAAAACTCTTCAGAGTATAGGCATAGAGGGTACATACCTCAATATCATAAAAGCAATCTATGAAAAACCTACAGCGAATATCATTCTCAATGGGGAAAAACTGAGAGCTTTCCCCCTAAGGTCAGGAACGTGGCAGGGATGTCCACTATCACCACTGCTATTCAACATAGTATTGGAAGTCCTAGCCACAGCAATCAGACAACAAAAAGAAATCAAAGGCATCCAAATTGGCAAAGAAGTCAAACTCTCACTCTTTGCAGATGATATGATACTTTATGTGGAAAACCCCAAAGACTCCACCCCAAAACTGCTAGAACTCATACAGGAATTTAGTAAAGTGGCAGGATATAAAATCAATGCACAGAAATCAGTGGCATTCCTATACACCAACAACAAGACAGAAGAAAGAGAAATTAAGGAGTCGATCCCATTTACAATTGCACCCAAAACAATAAGATACCTAGGAATAAATCTAACCAAAGAGACAAAGGATCTGTACTCAGAAAACTATAAAATACTCAAGAAAGAAATTGAGGAAGACACAAAGAAATGGAAAAATGTTCCATGCTCATGGCTTGGAAGAACAAATATTGTGAAGATGTCAATGCTACCTAGAGCAATCTACACATTCAATGCAATCCCCATCAAAATACCATCCACTTTTTTCAAAGAAATGGAACAAATAATCCTAAAATTTGTATGGAACCAGAAAAGACCCTGAAGAGCCAGAGGAATGTTGAAAAAGAAAAGCAAAGCTGGCGGCATCACAGTTGATGCAGCCATCAAAAGGAATGAGATCTTGCCATTTGCAACGACGTGGATGGAACTAGAGGGTATTATGTTGAGCGAAATAAGTCAAACAGAGAAAGACATGTATCATATGACCTCACTGATATGAGGAATTCTTAATCGCAGGAAACAAACTGAGGGTTGCTGGAGTGGGGGGGGTGGGAGGGATGGGGTGACTGGGTGATAAACACTGGGGAGGGTATGTGCTCTGGTAAGCACTGTGAATTGTGCAAGACTGTTGAATCTCAGATGTGTACCTCTGAAACAAATAATGCAATCTATGTTAAGAAAAAAAAAAAGAAGAAGAAGGTAGCAGCAGGGGAAGAATGAAGGGGGGAAATCGGAGGGGTAGACGAACCATGAGAGACGATGGACTCTGAAAAACAAACTGAGGGTTCTGGGGGGGCGGTGGGAGGATGGGTTAGCCTGGCGGTGGGTATTGAGGAGGGCACATTCTGCATGGGGCACTGGGTGTTATGCACAAACAATGAATCATGGAACACTACATCTAAAACTAATGATGTAATGTATGGGGATTAACATAAAAATTAAAAAAAAAAGAATAACTTGAGGATTTTAACCTGGAAGTAACATGATTTGGTTAGAGTTTTTAAAAAACCTTTCTGACTGCTGGAGAATGCATTACAAGGGACAGAAGGATAGAAGTCAAAAGACTAGTTAAAGACAAGAGCCAAGGAGATCATTTAGGACTTTAGCTCAACCACCTGTGTCCATTTCCTGAAATAATCAACATTTAAATGGCTGCCTTGATTGACTTTGAATGCGAACATTATTAAATTTGGAGTAATTACTTTGAAAAATACTATAAAGAGGACAGAATAAGGGAGTTCTGTGGCAATAGAAGCTTAAAATCATGCAATGGTAATCACTTCTGCACTTTTACGAGCATAAAATCTTTAAGATTTGAGAGGTAAGCCACAAACACATTTTTTAAAAATTCTATCTTTAAAAATTAATATATTGTGGATGCAAAATACAAATTCAGAACACCCTAATCTAATATTTCTTTAACTGCTCGGATGGAATTTATTCAGGAATAACGTTTGGCTTCAAATATTACATAAAGAAATAATGGTTCCTGGGGCGCCTGGGTGGCTCAGTCGTTAAGCGTCTGCCTTCGGCTCAGGTCATGATCCCGGGGTCCTGGGATCGAGCCCCACGTTGGGCTCCCTGCTCTGCGGGAAGCCTGCTTCTCCCTCTCCCACTCCCCCTGCTTGTGTTCCCGCTCTCACTCTGTCTCTCTCTGTCAAATAAATAAATAAAATCTTTAAAAAAAAAAAAAAAGAAAGAATGGTTCGTAATATCTAATGATGTATCACACAGTTCTCTGAGGATTTCACACTGCTAAAAGTTTTATAGGAAAATTACCAACTGGGAACTAATGCCCTTCAAAGGACATATTCTGATTGTCAGAAGGCACTTGATTTTTGTAACTGTGCTGAACCAACATTGTTTAAAATATTCTCTTCCTAGGAGATGCCCCGAGCAGCTTTGGAAATGAAGAGTACGATTGTCAACTTACCCAGGTTAACGTTCAAAATACTCAATGTTTGAGAAATATTGTTCTGCTTCACGTCAAGTTTTTAAAAAGGGTTATTTAATTATTTGAACAAACTGGAACTGCTGTATTTCACCAGCTTTGTAAAGAAAGCTGCATTTCACTTGGCAGTTTTACAATGCAATTTTGCCACTTCCCCCCTTCTTTTTCCAAAAAATTAATTTATTTTGTTTTAAAGCTAAAAGTTCAAAATCTGAATAAATTTGCACTTTGATGATAGGAATTCTTTTTAATTCCCCCCCAACTTCTAAAGACCCAGACCAGTAACTTTTCATGATGTACCTCTCGCATCAAGGTGGCAGATTATTCAACCGTGATTCAAACTGAAAGCAGGAATTACTCTGTTAATGAAGTTTATGGAAGTTGCATTTTTAAGATAGTTAAAAATATTAACATGTTAAAAATCAGACTGCTCATGTTAGCTTGAAATCATAAGTGTTGCATTGTTGTTATTTATTGCAGGGAAACAACTAGGATAGTTAGGGCACACACCCAAAATTTCTGAGCTAGCGCACAATGATATGACCAGTCTTCACCCAAAGGCTAATGTTTGAGAGTCTTACTGTATATAGCATTCTGTTCCTGAGGAGCTAAAGACCATGCCTGGGCTGGCTATCTTTCTGCTTGTGCATAAAGGCTAACTAGAGGGAGAAGAGGGAAAGAAGAAGAAAAAATAATGCGGAAGGTATGGTAATAACCATAGAAATCCAAGTTACAAGCAGTATTATCCTTGAGGGAAAGAGATATTAAACGAAAATTAATTCAAGCCCATTTCACTATTCATAATCTTTATATAGCATGGTGCTGATAGGTTGGGATAATGTTTGGATTGCACTCCTGCCTTCAACTGCCTGGGTGAATTTCTATTCTTGGATTTTAATTCATTTAATTTAAGGTCTTATACCTTGTTAAAATGAAAAGACCACAGGGAAGGGTGGCCCACAATCATTTTTTTCTACAGAATTTCTTGTTAAATAGTTACTTTCCTCCAGATGCTTGGAAGGGGAGACAAGCAGACGTAAATTTGAATCTCTGCTCTTATTCTTACTAAATATAGCATCCTGGGTAAGATTCATCTTTAGCTGAGTTTAAGTTCCATGATATACACTAGAGACAGAATATTCATTTATAGAATGAATGAAACAATTAAATGCTATCATACAGAAGAACTGGAAGAACTTGTTTAACATAGTAGGCGGTCAACATATATTAGTTGAGTCTGACAAATGTCGGTGATGTTCAGAACATGAAGCTTGGGGAAGCAGCATTTAGAAGAGGATATGAAGTGAGCATGATGGAACCAGGTGGAGTCTGTGGATCACATAATATAAATATAGAAGTCCATGACGTATGACATATTAGCACAAAGAAGATGAAAAGTACTGAATAAACTCAGTTCACATTTTGTCTTGGGGCTGTGGAAAAAAAAAATAGACATGCAAAAGATAACATTTCCTTGTTTTGTTTAAATTGAAGCCCAGCTCATAATTATTTGCGCCCTCTCCTAATTCTTGAGGTTGTACAAGAATTTTGGAGACTTGAATTTTGTTCCGCAAATAGGAAATTATTTCCAGTGTTGATTCTGTTGTGATCAGTGATGATATCCTCTTTTGTCCGAGATCCTTGGTGCCTTGAGTAGCAGCAACTCAGCCTCTCTGCTATCCTTGAAGCATGGGGTATTTGTTTTCTATTACTGACATAACAAATTACCACAAATGAAACTCAAAATAATGTATACGTATTGTCTCACAATTCTGTAGGTCAGCACTCCAGGTTGGCTTGGCTGGTTTTCCTACCCCAGGTTTCAAAAAACCAAAAGTAGAGTGTCAGTAGGCTGGACTTCCAGAGTGCTCAGTAATAATATGTCCAAACATATTCAGGTTATTGGCAAAATCCACTCCGTTGTACTGGTTGTACTGATTATAAGACTGAGGGCTGGTTTCCTTGCTGGCTGTCAGCTGGTGGCTCCCCTTAGCTCCTAGCGCTGTCTCTCAGGTACTTGAACATAAGCCCTGAATCTGAAAGCCAACGAAGCTATATCAAATCCTTCTCACATTGATTCTCTTTTTCACCTTTACTCCTGCCGCTCTCTTCTGCCACATCTCACTGACTCCAGCCAGATTTTTTTTTTTCTTTTAAGGTCTCATGTGATTAGATGGGACTCACCCGGTTAACCTGGGAATAATCTCCCTATCTTAGAGTGGGTACACTAATTACATCTGCAAAGCCAAAGTAAAAAAAAAAAAAAAAAAAAAAGTTGCATCTGCAAAGTCACTTCACAGCAGTACCTACAATAGTTATTTGGTTAAGTAACCAGGGAACAAGAATTTTCCTGGACATCTTTAGAATTCTGCCTATCACATGTGGACACCTTGAATGAGGTTGGAAACCTTTCTGTCTAGGCTTTACTTAACCCACTCATCTGCACAACACTTCATGATGAGGTTTTGCTCTCCTCAGGAGCTCTTCAAGGAGATGAAAGTCTCTGATATTCTGCTAACCATAAACTTCTTTATTATCCCCAGTCTGTGGCAAATCTCTCTCTCCTCTCTCTTTTCTTTCCTCTCTGGCTTACCAGACATAATCTTCTCAAGGAGAGGAGGCTACTATAACCACTATTAGAGATGTATCTTTAGTTAGTTTGTGTTTTATATCTTCTTAAACCCTATGCCAGCCATTCCCTTGAGACAAGAAAATACAATATTTCTGGCTATAGTCCTATAATAAGAAGTTAGAAGTAGAACCAATACAAGTTACTGTCTCAAGAAATTATTCTGCCATATTAAAAAAACGAGTTTTGAGGCATTATTAATTTCTATTGGAATTGATTTGAAATGATTGCTACATTGACAGCATGTTAATAATTAAAGAAATACATGGCATAACTAGGATCAACAAAACAGGTACATTCGAAAAGTTTATGCTAAGATTAGGGAAGAGTTACGTGCCTGTGTTAGCCTACTACAGCTACCATAACAAAGTATCACAGACTGAGTGGCTTAAACAACAGAAATCCATCATCTCCTAGTTCAAGAGGCTAGAAATCTGAGGTAGAGTCTCTCGAAGCCACTACAGAAAGATCTGTTGCAGGCCGTTCTTCTAGCTGTGGTACTCCTTGGCTGTGTCTTCTGAAGGTGTTCTCCCTGCATGAGTGTCAGTCTCTGCAGCCAAATTGCCCCTTTTTGTAAGAACACCAGTCATATTGGACTAAGGCTTACCTGCATGACCTCATTTCAAATTGCTTATCTCTGTAATGACCTTATTTCAAAATGAGGTCTATTCTGAGGTACTGAGAGTTAGAACTCAAACATATCTTTTTCTAAGGGGGATACAATTCAACCCTTAACAGTGGCTTTCTTTACACTTAACACAATATGCTATTACTTGCATATTTGCTTTTATGTCGCTCTAGGTATTTCACAGAAAGAGTACGTGTTTGGAGTTGAAAAAAAATGGGCTTTATTTTAAGTTCTGCTCCTTACCTGCAGGAGTCAAGCTATCTTCCAGTTGGGAGTAAGGTAGGAATGGAGAGACATTTTGAGGAAGGCTGGGCATAAAGCAGGCTCATGGCAAGCTCCTGGCTTGCTCTCCCTGACAGCATTCTTCTGGGATGATAAGACAACTAAATAACATTACCCTACTATTGCAATTTGAAGGGGAGCCCAGAGAGAGCTGTGAGTCAAAATAAAGCTTCAAACCAAGTTCCCTTTAAGGAGGTATAGTAATAGAGTCTCCTTTGTTTGGGTGTGTTATGGTCTTAGAATAAGTAAAATCCTCACAGATTAGGATGATGGTGTTCTTTTCAAAGCAAAGTGAAATAATAATAAAAGAAATTTATGTGACAGACATTTTTGAGAGGCAGTGAATAGGAGTTGCTTTTAAGAGACCCAGGTAAATCCGCTGAGGGTAGAAAAGTGAACTGCTCAGGGCTGCTTGCTGCTGGCTAAATGGAATATGCTAACTGTCCCAGATTTTGAATCCAGATGTTCTGAATGCAGTAACTCTACAATCCCGGCTGGTATTCCCTTCCATCGTCACTCATCTTCTTCTTAGAGTATTGCAAATATTTGTTTATTGTCCTTCTTTCCTCCAAATGTATTCTTCCTGAAAATTCTACACAGGGAAGCCATAATAAGCTGGTCAAAACACGGGCATGAGCACCTCTCAACCTAATAATTATTTTTCACTAAGTAGCCATAGACCTGCCCATTTTGCAACCTTGTTCATATCGCTCTTCTCTCTGGAATACTCTACTTCCTTTTCTGTTAACATACATCTATGCAATACTAAAAATTCAATTCAAAAGCCAGCTCCTTTCTTTGAATTCCATAGGCAAATTTAAGAAATCATTTTTCAGATATTGCCAGAAAACAAATTAATTGTTAATACTTTGGGTAGGCTAGACAAGAACTTGGGTTAGAAAGGCATGTGGGCTTGCATGGTGTCTAGGAACCATTTGGGAGCTGACTCAAATCTAACCCACAGTTTGAGTTTAGAAATGCACAGACCTACCTAATTTACTTAAAGAACACAAGGAGCACAAGACGGTGACTCTGTTTCGTTTTCTTCATGGTCCATATTGTACATTGCTGTAAATAAAAGAAGGTCAGTTTTTTTTGTTTTGTTTTTGTTTTTGTTTTTTTGTAGGGTAGCACAAAGCTCCTTCAAGTGACCTTATCCCCCCTATCAAAATGCCTGTGGAAAAACATACAAGTTATCTGAAAAATTCTACATTTGCAGTTTCTCTTATATCTTTCCCCTCCCTTACATTCTTCCTGCCACTATTAGTGCAAGTAGTGCAAGGTACATCTTTACTATCCCCTTACGCTCTTGCTGAAGCTTTATTCATATCCTACTGATGGTCTCCAATCTCCAGCAACCTGATTAAATGCCAACAATAACATCAGAGTTATTATTTAAAAACTCTTACGAACATGTCAGTCTTATGCTTAAGACAGCACATATCTCCCAATTGCCCATTGAATAAACCCAAACCTACACTGGAACCATACCAAATAGTTACTCTTTTTTAGTCTTGCTCTGTAGTTCTCAAAGGATACTTCAGAAACATGTGGAAATCATGCTTATTAGTCAGATTACTAGTCTCCACTGCTAGAGTTTCTCATTCAGTAGGTCTGGAGGGGGCCCAATAATTTACATTCCTGACAACTTACTATATGCTGTTGATGTTTCTGATCCTGGGGGCACAATTTGAGACTAGTTTCTTTAAACATTTATGTCTCCGTGCTTCTTGCTGCTTCCATTACCTAGCCTTGCTTTTCTTTCCATTTACATTTTAATTTTTTAAAATGTCAAATGGCAATTTCCTGAGAAAAGAAACTCCAATTGTTTCCAAACTAAATTTGTCCTTCTCCTTTGTTTCCATAACCAGTAAATCTTTTTTTTCTAAAACACTTTGATACACACCTTGATCATAATAATCATTTGTTCATAGTCCAATTATTGGTTTATATATAAACTGTTGCATCTTACTAGATTTGAACTTCTCTTTTAGGCCATTAAATCCCTAGAGTGTATCTTGCATCTAGTACAAAGCAGGTATACCCTATAAATTCATTAAATGTATGATTAAATAATTTGATGGGACACTAAATGAAAGAGAGAGGGAGAGAACCAGAGTGAGAAAGAGAGATACTAGTTCTGTAGCATCGATTAGGATGGGTTAATTTATCATCCCTGCTTAGTAGAGAATGAAAAAAATTGAAGGAAAAAAATCATCTGATTCTGGAACAAGATAGAAGAATAATTCTGAAACAAAAAAGGTTTTAGGTAGAGATGGCCTGAGTAATCTCTGAGATATAGAAGTCAGAAAGATAGTGGTAGGATCTGAGTCCACTAGGGCAATTAAAAAGAGGGTAAAGAGGAGTGCCCGGGTTGTGCAGTTGGTTAAAAAACATACAACTGTGTCCAACACTAAGTTTCAGCTCAGGTCATGTTCTCAGGGTGATGAGATTGAACCCTGCATTGGGCTCTGATGCTTGAGATTCTCTCTCCCTCTAACTCTGTCCTTCCTGCTCATGCTCTTCCTCTCTCTTTCTCATAAATAAATAAATCTTTAAAAAAATAAAAGATAGATAGATAATAGATAGATAGATAAACAGAGATAGATGATAAGTAGATAGGTAGATAGATGATAGATAGATAGATAGATAGATAGATAGATAGATAGATAGATAGATAGATAATAGATAAAAAGAGGGTAAGGGGATAAGTAAAGATGTACCTTGCACTACTTCTACCTGACACCTAACACCTACCTGAAGTGACTTAGGCAGCCTGTGCAAATATTGTTAAAAGCTAGTGAGATTCTCCTCAGATCTGAGGTCCCAGATCTTCTTATTGTGAGTTGAGCTACCCCTACTATACTTTATCATTAAGTATCCAGCTCTCACCATCTACACCCATGGCTCCAGATTCAATGTGAGTCTTCAAACAGACTATAACTTGAATGACCCAGCCATGAAAGTGAAAGAGACCCCTACTTTAACTATTTCCTAGGTTTACCATTCATAGTAGATAAGCAAATTTGCAGAACTAAAAAACTGATCATTTAGGGGAAAAGACTCCAAAAAAGAAAAATATATTTTTTTTATCTTAAAGTCAAACTTGGAATAATTGGTTGCTTATGCTTTACAGTTACAATGTTTATCAATAAATCATTAAGAAATGTTATCCTTGCAACATATCATTTCGTGATATCAAATGATGTGGTACAAAAACAATCATTGTGTTTTTCTCAGTCAGTGTTGTCAGTTATTCTAATGTTTCTCTTCATTCATTTCTAATGTTTTCCTGAAGCTGATGATACAATAAAATCGAGGAGAATATATCCCACTGCCAGCAGCATTTTCTACTCTGACCACTGGACTTAGACAAACTTTTAAAATTTTTTAAATAAAATTGTGGATTTCTTTTGCATGTATTGATTCCAGAATGGATCAGTTCAGAAATAGCAAGTCACTTAAAATTTCCTAAGAGATCACAGCCTAAATCTAGGTCATTGTCTGAGCTTAAATTTCAAAAATAGAAAAAGCTAAAAAAGATCAAAATCAGAACAAAACTCTACCCCAAAACATCACTTTATATAAAGGGTCTTCTTTCTTATTTTAACAGAACTCTTTCTTGATTATATCGGGATAAAGGATAAAACCTGTTTCTCCCCACTTCCAATGGAAAGAGTTAACGTCTTCAAACATAACTTATTGTTTATTCTAAGAGAGAAAGCTATCTGAAAAACAAATGTAACTGTGGTATTTTGGGTGAGTGCATGTGTGTGGGTTAAGAGAGAGAAATGACTTTTCTAAAACTCCTTTAGAAGTCACAAATCAAAGTGGATTCAGGAAAATAGTGAGTTTGAAGTTTATCTTCTACATTTATTTCCTGTGTGAAATTGGAAAAAACTTAAATTTTCTGCACATCCATTTCTTCATCCATAAGATGGGAATAATAATGCCTACTTTCCTGTCTCATTTGTGGAAATAATGAGATAACGTAAGTAATGTATCTGACAAAAAATAATAAGTGGAAATTTTATCATCACTATTATTATTGTTGCTGTTACAACACACCTTTCTTTTGTGACTACTCTAGTATTTCTGCTAAGCCCAGCACCAAAAGGGTTAATTGGAGTTCTTAATCAAGCTATCTACTACTAGCATTAGGGACTTGAGAGAAAGAACTGCAAGAAAGAACATAAGCCATATGCGATATCAGCTATTTTAAAAGTACCAATAGTCTATATCCAAATTCAAGGGTCCCCTTGTTTGGTAACTTCTACAGAGGGAGAGAACTGGTTGGAAATAATGTCTTAGCAGTAATCAGAAATCAGAGCTATCACTAAGGTGTATCTGTTTTAGGGCACATGCATGAAAACAATAATTGGATGACCTCTATTTTGTTAAGCCAACCAATCAGCAAAGAAAGAATGTAGCTGAGTGAGACTAGCAAACATACAAACTCATCATGTGTTTTACTACATTCCAGCAATTCCCCCTTCCTAGCTTAACTCTTTTGGATACACACTTGATGTTTATTTACACTCTAAGTTATTTTACTGAAAACATGGAGAAAATGGTAAAAAAAATTAACTACGACATAGTTTGCCATGAGACATATCCACAGATACATTTTTTTCCTTTTCTTCTTCATTAGCTTCATTCTCATATAAATAAAATACTTGCTGAAATAGCAGCAAAGTTGGAATGAGCAAAAACAAATACCACTGCATCATTTTAAAGCTCACCTACAACATCAGGATAGTGAGTTAGGACACTAACAGGAGCTGCTTGCTTGGGTTCACTAACTGATTAGGCATAGCATTATGATTTGGCTCCTGTGTTCTTTAATTAGTTAGAAGAGATTCTTACAATAACAGTCATCTTTTTAGTAAAATTTGAAGAGATTGGAACTCAAATATTCTACGCATATTAATTGGAACCTCCTATAGCTGTTACGTAACTCATCTTTTACTCTCAAAACAAACATGATGAATGGGATTTTCATTTGTACATGACAGGGTCCTGGACCGGGGTACAGGGTCAATAGTGGATAACACCAGAAAGAGAAGTAGTAATTTTATTTTAATTTTTATTTAGCTATCTGATAGGTATTTGGACAAAAAAAAAAAAAAAAAGCTTAACTTTTTTTTTTATTAAAATGCACATTTAAATCACATTTAGCTAAATTCATAAGGATTTTAATCCAGACAAAAAAGTACTCCATTGCAACAGGAACAACAATAAATCCTTCTCACTTAATTTCTCCATGCTCTGTTTCTAAGGACATACTCAGAGAAATTCTAAAATGGGGAAAGTAAATTAGCCCATAGGAATGAGGGGATTAAACAACAGATTTTTTAAAATTTTATTTTCCATATGTCAATTCTTCAGATTTTTAAAACTATTTCTAAAATAGCTATGGTGTGTTTCCTGTCCCAGGAAAATCAGTCTTCCAAACCATCTCCTTAACTTTTTTCCTTAAAAACAAAAAAAAGCTTTATTGAGATATATTTTACATACCACAAAATTCAAATATTTAAAGTATATTTACGCAGTTGTTCAACCATTAACATTACAAACTTAATAATATATAGTTATAAGTACTGTTTCATGAAATCTTAGGTCTTTTTAAAAAGCTGAGAGAATAAAGGAGAGCAAGTATATATTTACAGAGTTTTTATGCTAATCTTTGTATTTACCATTTCAGGTTTTCTTCATTTTTTTTCCCTATGGACTTGATTTACCATGTAATGTTATTTCCTTATTCCAATGTAGCATCATCCTCATCCTTTCTTGTTGTTAAGAATAGCACAATTTTGGGGGGCCTAGGTGGCTCAGTCGTTAGGCGTCTGCCTTCGGCTCAGGTCATGATCCCAGGGTTCTGGGATTGAGCCTCACATCAGGCTCCCTGCTCGGCGGGAAGCCTGCTTCTCCCTCTCCCACTCCCCCTGCTTGTGTTCCCTCTCTTGCTGTGTCTCTCTCTGTCAAATAAATAAAATCTTAAAAAAAAAAAAAAACAAAAAAAGAATAGCACAATTTTATAATGTGTAGGTCCAACAATACAATTTCATAGTTACTGTTTATGTAATAATTTTTAAATCATGTAAGAGAGGGAAGGAGAAGAAATACGTAATTTTACTGTGCTTCATATCACCTATATAATTGCCTTTACCAATACCTATTGGTATTTCTTGTGGATTTAAATTGGTGTCACTTTTTTTCTGCCTGAATAATTTGTTTGGTATATTTCCTAATACACATGTATGATAGCAAAAATTCCCTTTAGTGTTTTCATCTAGAATGTCTTTATTTCATTTTCATTTTTGAAAGAGAGTTTTGCTGGACATAGTTTTCTTGGTTAGCAGGATTTTTTTTTTTTCTTTCAGGACTTTGAAAATGGCATTCTGATGCCTTTTTACACTCATTGTTTCTGATGATAAATTACGTGTTTATTCTATTGAGGTGATCTTGTATGTGTCAAGTCATTATTTTCTTGATGCTTTCAAGATTTTGTCTATCTTTGGCTTTCAACCCTTGCACTATGACATGTCTAGGTAAGTAGCTCTTTGCATGTATGCATTATGGATTTTGTTGAGCTTCTTGGAAGTGTAGATTAATGTTATTAAGAAATTTGTGATGTTTTAGCCATTATTTTAGTGTATTTTCCACCTCTTACTTTATCTCCTCTCTTCCTAATAATAATCCCATTATGCTTTCGCTAGCTAGTACACTTAATGGTGTCCCACATTTCTCTGAGGTTCTGTTTGTTTGTTCTCATTCTTTTCCTTTGCATATTTCAGATTGCCTAAATTCTATTCTTCCTTCTGCCAGCTCCAACATGCTATTAGCCATTCCAATGAATTTTTTCATTTCCATTATTGTAATTTTCTGGTTTGGAATTTCTATTTGGTTCCTTTTTATAATTTCTATCTCTTTACTGATATGCTAATTTTGTTCACACATTGTTTTCCTGGTTTTCTTTCATCCTTTGTCCATGGTCTTCTTTTGCTATTGGAGCTCAAATCAGATTTAAGACCGTTTATTTATTTATTTATTTTAATTTAAAGATTTTATTTATTTATTTGACAGAGAGAGAGAGAGATCACACGTAGGCCTACAGGCAGGCAGAGGGAGAGGGAGAAGCAGGCTCTCTGCTGAGCACAGAGCCCGATGTGGGGCTCGATCCCAGGACCCTGGGATCATGACCTGAGCCGAAGGCAGATGCTTAACCATCTGAGCCACCCAGGCGTCCCTAAGACCGTTTATTTAAAGCATTTGTCTACTAAGCCCAATATCAGCTTCATGGGGGAGTTTCTGTCAATTTATTTTTGAAAACTGGATATTTTGGATATTATAAGGAGGTAAATCAAGAAATCAGATTCTCTCCCTTCCCTGGGATATGCTATTATGGATTTTTTAAGACTGGAGTTGTACCTTTGTTTAGTGACTTTTCCAAACTGCTTTTCAAAAGTTACGTTCCTTGCCTTATAAGATCACTGAAGTGTGTTCTGCTATCTCAGCGATCACCCAGTCATGTGTCACAGACTTACTTAAATGCCTGGAGCCAAAAAAAAAAAAAAAAAGAAAAAAAAAATACTGCTTTCCCACTACTTGCTGCTTGGTTTTGAACTGGGGGTTCTTTGGTGCTAAGCCAGACTGCCTACAACTCTGCCTTCATCTTTCCCTTCTGCCCTTGTGGTTCCCACAGATCCACCAGGGATGCATGTGTAGGGATCTCTCAGGGTTATTTCTGAGACTGCATCCAGCCCTGGGCATGCACACTGCACTCTGTGTTCTGTTATATGTGTTGTCCCTTCTGATCCCTTACCACTGCAAGAGATTTCTTCCTCAGACTCCACATTTCCTGGGCTTTTGGATCTGTCTGCTTCTTGCCTCATCTGCTGTCCCCTTTCTTAAGTAGGCATGAGCAGAGTATGTCTTTAAATTTTTCAACAGACGTCACCACCAACACCCAGAAACCCATAGCAGTCCAAGGTGGAGGATGGGGGAGGAGGATAAGCCAAAAATCAGCTTTTATGCCTGTCCTTCAGGAAACGACCAGACAGGTCACAACACACAACCACAGAATTTTAACAACAAGGTCCATACTAATCTATCTTCTGGCACCGGCAAACTATACCTAGGAATGAGGGCCACCATCCAGGTGGCCACCAGTTCATGAGGTAATGGGATGATAAGCTGCTGAGTGAAAATGCCACAACACTCTCTTACAGAAATTCAGCTGTCCTTCTCTTCGTTAGGCAGTCACTTGGTCGATTTGACAAAATCCACAAGAAGTCGATTTTGTCAATCTTTGACTGCTTATGTTTTTTTCCTGTGGAAGGACTGATTCTTTGAACACCTCACTCAGTTATTTTCTCTGATGTCACTTTCCCAAATCAGCTTTTACTAATTTTTTTTTAAAGATTTTATTTATTTATTTGAGAGAGAGAGAATGAGAGAGAGCATATGAGAGGGGGGAGGGTCAGAGGGAGAAGCAGACTCCCTGCTGAGCAGGGAGCCCGATGCGGGACTCGATCCAGGGACTCCAGGATCATGACCTGAGCCGAAGGCAGTTGCTTAACCAACTGAGCCACCCAGGTGCCCAGCTTTTACTAATTTTTGCTGGCATTAAAAATGCAACTGATATTTGTGCAATGATCTTATATCTAGCAACTTGCTAAAGTCCACAATGAATTTTAATACTTTTTCTGTGTATTTTCATTTAGTAACATCATCTGTGATTAGTTGCAGTTTTTTTTTTCCTTTCTGATTCTTATACTTCTTATTTTTTAAAATTATGCTGTTAATGTAGGCAAATTATATTCTATTCAATTCTATTTTCTCTTTGGAATGGGAAGTGAGTTATATACTCATAGGAAGTGTGAGAGAGGGCTGATAGGACCATAGTTTTAAGATAGTTAGAGACCTGGAGGCTGTGTTAAGTTGTCACTATGAAAAATTGCCAAAAGAAATGAATAGAGAAATGGAAAAGGATTTCAGGGTAGAATTTAAAGTCTAGTAGAAGGTAAAGATCATGAATTTACTTTTCTACTGAAATGTATACTTGTGAAAATTTTTCCAGCAATGTTCAGCTGCCCCAAATATAGACTAAGACAAAGTTAGACCAACATTAATTCAAAATTTATTCTGTGTATGTGGTATTGGGGAGTAAAATGAAATACGAAATGCATTTAACAAGGTATATAAAGTGAACAAATCTCAAATGTGCAATTCAGTGTTTTTTACGTGGGTTTACTCCCATGAACCATTACCTAGATCAACATAACATCTTTATAACCCAGAAATGTCTGATGTGTTTCTTTCCAGTTTACTCCCAGCCCATCAGTGATCATTATTCTAGTTTCTTTCGCCATTGATTATATTTGCCACTTCTTGAACTTTGTATTAATGGAGTTAAACATTGTATATTCTTTTGTGTCTGATTGTTTTTACTCATCAAAATATCTGCAAGATTCATCCATATTGGCTTGTGTATTAGTGGTTTGTTTTTAGTGCTGTGGAGTATTCCATTATATGAATAAATTACTATCTATTAATCATTTACTAATTGATGGATGGGTTTGTAGTTGGTGAGTTCTCTGGGAAGCAGGTACTGAGACAGAATTAGATGTGCAAAAAATATATTGTGAACTAATCCCTAAAAGAAAAGGGAAGGAAGAATCATTGGACTATTATCTCAACCACAAAAAAGGGAGGTTCAAACAATGACAGTCCAGTAGAAGAACTCTGCATTGCCAAGAGACATCTAGGTCCTTAGTAATTCATTAGTTGGGGGGTTGCTCCCAAAAGATTGTAACCTTGGCTACTATTGCCTTGCTCATACATTGCATGTATATTGCTTAAAGAAGACCTCAGAGACTAGAACTTTGCTCAGTTAATTGCCAGGGCCATCCTGAGAAGAGTATGACATCAGTCTAAAAGCTGAGACAGATTCCTAAGGCCAGGAGGCAAATCATTGCTTGAAGTTGAATCCAAGCAAGTGCATTCTATTTTAGCCTGAGTCCTCCCCTCCCGACCCCCAGTTTTTGGCTATTATAAATAAAGCTGAAATGAACATTATTATAAAAACTTTTGATACTAATCAATGATTTTTCTTGGGTAAATGTGTGGTTTATAGGGTAGCTGTATATTTATCTTAAAGAAATACTGTCTGTGCCAACTATACTTTAATAATTTTTTAAAAGGTAAAACAAAAAGGAAAGGAAAGAAAAAAAGAGAAGAAGAGAAAAGGAAAGGAAAGAAAATAAAAGAAAAGAAGGAAAGAAAAGAAGGAAAGAAAAAAGAAAAGAAAGGAAAGGAAAAAAGAAAAGAAAGGAAAGGAAAAAAGAAAAGAAAAGAAAAGAAAAGAAAAGAAAAGAAAAGAAAAGAAGTACCATCAGTTTTTTGAAAGTGGTTGGACCAAGTTTCCTAACCATAAGAAATGTGTAAGTACCTGTTGCTCTCCATCTTCATCAACCCTTTGTTTTGTCAGTCTTTCAATTTGTTCCTTTGTACTACAATTTGCTTATCCATTTATCAATAGGTATTTGGATTTCCTTTTTTTAAGAAGTAAATTTGCTATAAATATCCATCTGTAAGTCTGCTGGTTTGTATGGCAAATGTATGTTTAAATTTTTAAGACAGTACAAAACTGTTTTTTCATATTACTTGCACATTTTACATTCCTACTAGAAATATATGAAAGTTCCAGTTGTTTCATATTCTCAAAACTTGGTATGATTAGTCTTTATAACTTCATCCATTCTGGTGGGTGTGTTGTGGTGTCTCAGTGTAATTTACACTTAGATTTCTTAATAATTAGTGATGTTGAGCATCTTCTCATGTACTTATCATTTATATTTATTCTTCATTGAAATGTTCTTCAAAATCTAGAACATTTATAATTGGGATCTTAGTTATTGAATTGTGAAAGTTCTTTACATATGTTGGACACAAGTCTTTTGTCAGGTGTATATATATATATATATATCTCAAGTGTTTTCTCCCAGATCTATGGCTTGTCTTGTCATTGCCATAACAGTGTATTATGAAGACTAATTTTAAAATTTTGATAAAGTACAATTTACTGACTTTTTCTTTTATATTTTATACATTCTTTGTTATATATCTTTGTGAAACCCAAGGCACTAAGATTTTTGCCAATATGTAATGTCTTATAATTTTAACTCTTACATTTATATTCAAGATTAATTTTGAGTACATTTTTGTATTCTGTATGAGTTAGGGACAGAGATTTTTTTTTTCTTTTTTTAAAGATATTACTATGCAGTTTTTCTACCACTTCTTGTTTAGAAGATTATCCTTTCCTGGTTAAACTGTTCTGAGGGTTTTAAAAACAATCACTAGACCATATAGGTGTGGTGTAATTTCCTTTGTTCCATTTCTCTATTTATCTTTATTTATACCAATATTCTAGTGTCTATAGCTTTATAATAAATCTTAAAATCAGGCAGTGTAAGTCCTCAACATTTGTTTTTCTTTTCAGTCATTTTGGTTGTTGGGGACCTTTTAATTTCCATATCAATTTTAGAATTTTCTTGACTCTTCACACAAAAATTGAGGCTACTGGAAAAAAAAATAGAGGTTGCTAGGATTTTGATAGGGATTATATTGAATCAATATATCTATCCATTTAGGATATTGACAATTTAGCAATATCGAGTCTTTTTACGCATGGACAAGATATGTTTCTTTCTTTATTTAGGTCTTCCTTAATTTTTCTTACCAATGTTTTATAATTTCAGTATATAGGTATTTAACATTTTTACGAGTTTTAGCCATAATTAATTAATATTTTATGCTATTGTAAATGGCATTTTTAATAAATGGTATTTTAAAACTTCAATTTCCAATTGTTTATTGCTAGTATATAGAAATATAATTGTTTTGTAATTGATCTTGTATCCTGAAACATTACTAAAGTCACTTATTAGTTCTAGCAGCTTTGTTTGTAGATTGTCTCTGCATTAATGACTAAGTCATCTATGCATGAGGAGTTTCAGTTTGTCCTTTCCAACATAGATGCCTTGTATTTATGTCTCTTGTTTTACTGCCCCGGCTAGATTGTTCGATAAAATGGTAGAGTGGAAATCATTGCTTTGTTCATAATCTTATGGGAAATGGATTTAATCGTTCATCGTGACATATGATGTTTTATGCTTTCCTTTATCATATTGAGAAAGCTTCCTTTTATTTCAAGTTTTTGGAAAGATTTTATTATAAATGAATTTTAATTTTCTCAAATGTTTTTTTCTGAACCCATTGATACCCTCATGTGGTTTTTCTTGTTTTATCAGATAATGTGGAAAAATTCATTAATTAGTTTTCAAATGTTAGACCAACTGCTCACGGGATAAACCCCTGGGATAAACCCCACTTGGCCATGCTGCATTATTCTCTTTAGACATTTTACAACTGAGCAGTGAGATAACATAATATAGCAGGCCAAAGATTGAAAGGTAAATGAGGTTATATTAAAATTTCACAGCTTGTGCCAAATTCAAAATTAGTTATATATAACCTAGGGAACAAGTAAATCATCTGGAAAATGACATATTACTTATTACTTACAAGATACTTGAAAGTGCAAGTGTAAGTCTTGCACAAATAAAATATAATGATAATAAGTCGAGCTTCAGAGCAGAAGCCAGTTCTGTACCTTGTTCTGTAGCATACAGATATGCACGCTCTAACGCTAAATTCCACGGTTCCTACATGTTCGCTAGACTAAATGTTATTGTACAAATACATTTTGATGGGAAGTGGTATTGGGGGCCAGAAGCCCTGGGAAAATAATTCTTTAAGCTATATCACATCTAAATATTTATGTGTAGCCTATTCCAAGGAAGCCTAATTGAAAAAAAAAAAGTAATAAATATGAAAAAAAACAAAAATAAATATTAAAAATATCTCAAGACAGTAAGAAAAGCAAAGAATAAAAGATCTAGTGATCACCGTTCACCATACATCTTCTAGTGATAGAGAGAGAGAGGGAACGTTATCTCTCATCACTCTGTAATCAGTTTCTGTAATAAAAATTGAATTTTTTTTTGGTCTATCAAAGTGTTTGTCCCCTTTCTCACGTTATTTGTCCTCAGATACGCATCTCTAAACATTTTATTAAATAACCTGCCTGTAATCACCCCTTTATGCTTCTGAGCAACCAAGCACCTATATTTTGAAAACCTAAACTTGATTCTTACCACTTGATCAGTTTCTCCAGCGAAGCCAATGCGCGAGCAGTCGCCCCGCGGATGCCGCTGTTACTGTTATGTCATGTGCACACAGCCTCTCCACAGGGGCTGCCGTATCCCTGCCAGTCCCATGCCTCTGCCAATACTTACTTCTACTGATTTTACTGCGAAGCTCAGGGCTCTGAAAAGAGAATAACCAGCCATGAGCAGCATGTTCTTTTTCTGCAGACTGACAGGGCTGTGCTTTAATCTCCTCTTGTGTCTCGTAACAGAAGATTGTGTAACAGTTTTTGCAGACTGTCAGACTATTCTAAGCTACTGCTCACTATCCAGTGAGGGGGAGAAGACTTTATAATTATTATTTACATTTAGTTGATAAGAAGGATGTTGAGAATGAAATGTACATACGGTAAGATGTGAGGGTATGCTTTGGAATTGGTATTCTGCAGGGATTTTTTTTCTTTAAAACATTGTACACATATAGAAGTTTTTTTCAGTATTGAAGGAACACAAATATGGTATACCTCATGACGTGGAAGGGATGGATTTTAAATTGTTAATCATGCGTTTTTTAAATCTTACATAAAAGAATTTAAATAAATCATCCTTCTGCTACTCTAGGCCCGACTCCAGCATCTCACCAGCCATCTTTCTTCTTCTAATTTTTACACAACAAGCTGAGAAAACCATTCTCTTAAGTGGGTAGAATTGGATAACGGGAAGAATACTGAAAATGATTTCATATGGTACCTACAATAGTGTACAATGATTGTTTACATATTTTTTAACTTTACCAGACTTTCTTGGAAGACCGATCTGTGAATCCATCTAGTCTAAATATAGTATCAAACCTCCGCTAGGCACTCACGTGTTTGTTGAGACTAATACTATACCCCGGCTCTGCCACTAATTCTGGGAACCTACTGCTTGACCTCCAGGACAAGAGTTTCTTCAGGAAAATGGGAAGTTTGAACTAGATTAGAAGTTATAAATTCTGTATTTCTCCTGCCGCGATATCACTCATATTCTGAAAATCTTTTTTTTTTAAATTAAGAGGTCACATAAAATCTGAACTAAGGAGTGTCTCAATTACATCTTTTTGTGTAATAAACCACCACAAAGTTTAGTGAATTAGAACAATTTATTATATCTGATAATTCTGTGGCTGAATAGGTGGTGTTCTTCCAGGTGGTGTAGGCTGAGAGGCCAAGTCTAGGGGTAAGATTGGGAGCTCAGCTGGGGGCTATTGACTAGGTGTCTTGGTTTCTGTGTATGGACCTCCCACTTGGCTGTTTGAGCTGCTTCACATCATGATGGTGGGTTTCCAAAAGGAAATATTGTAAGAGAATTGCCCCTAAGTACAAGAATTTGTTAGTTTTATATAAATACTCTACTTGTGACACACTTAGAAATATCCCATTGGGCAAAGCTACTCACGTGGCAAATTCCAGAGTTATTGTGGAAGGTGATTTCACAATGACATGAATAATAGTGTGATTAATTGGAGGTCACCAAAGTAACAGTCTACAGGAAGTCTTTGGGAAAACTGGACTCTCTACTTAAACTACATAGAAGCTGATCCCTTTAAATGGGCCTTGCATTCTCTAAAATCTCTTTGTCATCACCCAGCCCACTTCATTGGTATATATACTTACTTGTTTCTGTAGGCTTTGGGGTTGTCTAAATGACAACTGTCCTAAATGATTGTAACAATTTTGATAAGGCCTGGAGTATATACTGTTAAAATTACCTTTTTAAAAATTTGACATGTAATGTGTTCAGATACTTTACAGGCACTTAATGCTTATTTTTATCAAAACATTTGTAATACTAATATGAGATAATTACAGCCTTAAAAGAGTCCAATTGTCTTAATTCTTCGCCAGTGAATTACTTGTACATGACCTAAAACAACCTACTTTTTTCTGGGAGTCACGATTTCCAGTGACTTATTTTTTTAAATCTGACCTATTCATTTATGCATGCCAAGAGGACGAAATCAAAATGTGAAGTTCGATTGAAAATATATTTTTCCAAAGTGTAGAATTTGCAAGCATATTTTTATATTTAATTTACTCAGTCTTTATTTTTGGTATATAGTGAACTATACATAGTCCCATACTGTATGGAACAGAGCAAAATATACACAGATAGATAATAAAATAATTATATAAGTTTACATAATTTCACTTGTAAGTAACCAAACCATGATTCAAGTTAGCTTAAAATATAATAATAATCTATTGTATCACTTGATGAGAAGTCCAGTTTATGGCTGTGATCCAAAGCTGGCTTAATTGATGAACTAGTAATGTTATCAAAGGTATATAGACTCCATTTCTCAATTGTGCTATCTTTATTGTTTGCTTTTGCACTTTGTTAAGCCTGCTCTTCTTTAAACTTGTTGATCAGAGAGGCATTACAAATGCCTTATTGATTTTCAAGTGGAAAAAGAGCATGGTTCTTGGTATCTATTGTATTTCTTATTTTGGAGCAAAGAAAATTTTCCCAGAAGACAACCAGTGCACTTTGTTTCCATTTTCATTGTTAAGAAATGGCTCACATTGCTATTCCTAAGCCAGGTAGTAGCAAAAAAGAAAGAGAAAGATCACCATGAATGACTTAGGATATCATTTGGGATGGAATGAGTCTTAAAGAATCAACTACTATGGTTATTACCATAGAGTAGCTATTTTTTTCCAGTTAACCAGGTATAAAGTTTAATTCTATGATTGGATGCATTTTTTTTTTTAAGATTTTATTTATTTATTTGACAGAGAGAGAGATAGCGAGAGCGGGAACACAAGCAGGGGGAGTGGGAGAGCGAGAAGCAGGCTTCCCGCCGAGCAGGGAGCCCGATGTGGGACTCGATCCCAGGACCCCGGGACCATGACCTGAGCCGAAGGCAGACGCCTAACGACTGAGCCACCCAGGCACCCTGGATGCATTTTTTAATAGGAGATAGCCTGTTGTAATAGAAAAGGTGGAGATCTAAAAATCAGAAATACTTGGGGCACCTAGGTGGTGCAGTAAGTTGAGTGTCTGACTCTTGGTTTCAGCTCAGGTTGTGATCTCAAGGTCATGAGATCCAGCAACACACCCTCTCACCATGGCTCCGAGCTCAGCTTGAGATTTTCATTCCCTCTCCCTCTGTCCCTTCAGCTAGTGCTTTCCTTCTAAAATAAATAAATAAATGTTTTTAAAAAATCAGAAATACTCTATTCTAGTCATTCTGCCTCAAGTTCAGAATCTTTTATTCAAAACCTTTAGTGAGATGTTTTCTTAATTCGTGTGTTTCTTTTAACCTTTGCTAACAATATATATATTATATGTTGCCTAACATATCCAACAGGAACAGAGTAACTCCCCATAATCAAACATATGAATATTTCGGTGGGTAACTAGGGGTAATAGTGAGTGGTGCCACTCCCATTTCCAGGCCTCGATCCCTGGATCTGTAAATCATGGCCATCAGAGAAATAGTTCCATATAATGGATGCTGAGTCAGAGCACATAAGCTTTCTGGAGAAACTTGCCTCTGCCGTGTAAGGCATTGCCACCTAGCTGGTGCTGTAACTGAGTCTTTAAAAGGTCATTTCACCTTTCTATCAATCCAACTGCTTCAGAATGGTGGGGGACATGGTAAGATCAGTGAATTCCATGAGCACAGGTCCATGGTTGCATTTAATTTGCTATAAAGTGAATTCTTTATCAGAGCAATGTTGTGTGGAATATTAGAATGGTGGATAAGGCATTCTCTAAGTTCACAGATGGTAATTTTGATAGAAACATTGAATGCAGGAAAGCAAATCCATATCCAGAGTAACTGTCTATCCCAATGTAATCAACCTGTTACCAGTAGTTGGCTAATCACGCCAGGAAATGGTATCATTTCAGGGGCCAGATCATACTTGGCGAGTGGAAATCCATGTCATTGAACCCATGCACAACCTCCATCCCTGCCACCATGGCCATTTTTTCATGAGCCCACTGAATGATAGCAGGAGTGACTGGGAAAAGAGACTGGTATTCACAGGGCAGATCATTCTATTGAATTGGTTATTAAAATCCTCCCCTGCTGAGGTCACCATTTTGTGAGCACTCATATGGAGCTCACACATCTTAACATTTTTTTTGCCCACTCAGAGAAGTCGATTCGTATACCTCTTCCTCAGATTTCTTTGTCATCAATTTTCATGTTCTTTCCAATTCCCTGACCATCCAGCTAAACCATTGGCCACAGCCCACGAACTGATTATGCATGTATCATTTCATTTTGATCATAGAGTCTTACTATGCACACCCAACTTTATGGCCTTGTGAGTCAGATAACACACAATTGATGATAAGTCGCTCAGGTATCATAGTAACTTGGTGGTGTATAGTCAAGCATTTAGTATCTACTAAAGCCTGGTAGAGACCAAGAACTGTTTCTCAAGAGAAGAGTATTTATCTGCGGATGATGGCGGGGCCTGGTTCTAAAATCCTATAGGCCTATACTAAAATTCACCTGTAGGGACCTCCCAAGGGCTCCAAGCAGCATCTCTCTCTGTCACTGATACTTCAAGTATCATTAGGTCTGCTGGATCACATGGCCCAAGTGACAGAGCAGCATGCACCGCAGCCTGCACCTGTTGCAGAGCCATCTCTTCTCTGGGCACCATTCAAAACTAGCAACTTTTCAGGTTGCTTGGTAGATGAGCTGGGGTAACTCACCTAAATGAGTAATATGTTGGCTCCAAATTCCAAAAGACCTACTAGGTATTGTACCACCTCTTTCTTGGTTGTTCAACGATTTAAAGCAACAACTTTTTTCCTTCATGTTAGAAAGGATATCTCCAACATGTCCCACACCACAAGAACCTAGATATTTCACTACAGTAGAAGGTCCCTGAATTTTAGTTGTATTTATATCCTGCCCTCTGACATGCAAATTTCTTACCAACGAGAGAGGAGTAGTTGCTGCTTCTCCCTTACTAGGCCAGATCAGCATAATGTCATCAATGTAATGGACCAATGTGATATTTCACAGAAGAGAAAGAATCAAAATCCCCACAAACTAAATTATGACTTAGGGGTCAAGAGTCGATATATCCCTGAAGTCGTTTAGTGAAGATAAATTACTGGGCTTGCTAATGGCAAGCAAACTGCTTCTGGTAGACCTTATGGACAGGTATGGAGAAAAAAATGACAGATCATTAACTACATACCCAGGCACCAAAGGATGTATTAATTTGCTCAATCAATGAAACCACATCTGGTATAGCAGCTACAAGTGGAGTCACCACCTGGTTAAGCTTATGATAGTCTACTATCATTCTCAAGGATCCATCTGTCTTCTGCACAGGCCAGATAGGCCAGCGGAATAGGACTCTGGTGGGAATCACCACCCCTGCAATTTTCCAGTATTTAATGGTGGCACTAATTTCTATAATCCCATCAGGGGGATGGTGTTGCCTTTGATTAATTATTTCCCTAGGTAGAGGCAGCTATAATGGCTCTATTTGGCCTTTCCCATTATAATAGTCTTCTCTCAGCAGGTCAGGGAACCTACGTAGGAATCCTACCAGCTGCTAAATATGTTTCCACCAATGATGCACTCTAGAACTGAGGGAATAACTACAGGATGCATTCAGAGACTCCCTGAGTCCACTGTGAGATAGACCTGAGCTAAAACTCCATTGATCTCATGACACATAAGCTCCTACTCTGCTTGGAGGTCCACAGTGACATTGGGTCTCCTGGAATCAGTGTCAGATCAGAGCCAATGTCCAGTAGTCCCCTAAAGGTCAAATTATTTCTTTTTCCCCAGTGTACAGTTACCCTGGTCCAAGGTCATAGGTCCCTATGGGGAAGGCTGGGAGAAAGATTAATGGCATATATTTTCTGTAGTATATTAGGGTCATTCCTCAAGGGAACCTGGGCCTCTCCATCATATAAGGGGTAAACTAGTTCAAGTTTGAGAACTGATTGGGGGGCCATGACTCTCTGTTTTCATGATTCAAGTTGGGCTTTTGTTCATTTGACCTAGACCTTTTATGCTTATACAGATCAAGTAAGAATTTAGTAGGCTTCCTATCTATTTTACTTCTAGGAACAATATGATTAACTAGCCCAAGGCGTAGGTCTGCACATGTCAGAGTACCTGACTGCTGCTTTGACTTTGTTGCCCATTATGGTAACCATGCCTACCTTGCCTTTGGTGATCGAGTGTCTCCCTTTGGCCCCTGCCACTCTGGGATGCACTTACTCCCACTGCATTTAGGTTTTCCAGCTGAGTGACTACAGTTTCCACTGTAAGGTCTGGCCTACCGAGAAAAATGGATCACAGAGCACTTTAAGGATACTGGAACCACCAATTATAACTTTAAGACACCTTAAATTATGAAACCTCTTTTGATTTTAAAGTAGGAAAAATACTAATTTTACCATCAACGAAACATTGTAAATGATTTATCCTATTATTTTTCCATGTAAAATATCTTCTTTTAGATTCTGGTATTGACTAACTAAAACAAGAAATTTTTCATCATAATAATCTAATTGAGGAATAACAGTTTAAATGTCCTTATATTTAATTTAGTTCATTTAAAAAATTAGCAAAGTCTCTAAGTCAGGTTACAAAGAAAAGCATTAAACCTCCTACTCCACAGGTGCAGAAAATTTAAAGCTATACAGTTTTCATGAAGGGTATTTTGTTTTGTTTTCAGAGTATTAACAGTGCGGTATTTAAGTAGTTGTAATTTTTAAATTTCTGATTAAAAAACAGCTGTTAATTTGGTTATTAGTTATTGAAGTTGATATTGGTTATTAATTTAACATAAAATTTGTGGAGTAGTAAATATTTTTCTTCCATATACCAATACAAATCAGATGCATTCATACATATCTCCAAATTTGCTTATCGAGGGACATTTCATTGTTGACATAATACTATTTAAATAATATGGGATATTCTACCCAATAAATAAATTACTAAATAATTAATTATTGGAAGCTTATGGAACATTAAAATATTTAGTATATCATCTAATATGCATTTCATATAAAATGCTAAAAGACTATATATGTTGCTAGTAACATTTTTGCTAAAGCTTTTTATTCTGTAAAATTATTTTTTGTCTAGAACTAAAAATATATAAAAAGGTGAAATTTGGGGTTTCTTGCCCTGTTTAAATGCCATTGCTCTAGGAAAAATTTATAAATGAGAAGTCTAATGTTAGTCACTCTATCTTGTCACTTAGAAATATGTAATTTGAATTTTCTGCTTTTGTCATGCTCTTACCTACCATAGACATTTTTTGTGCTAGATATATACTTATTTTATCTACTACCCAAGAGTATTTATTTAAATGATGTGTTGAATGTGAGGTTAACATAAATTCCTTAGTGACTGAGACTTGATACTTGTAAATAAGAAATTCATATAACTAACAGATAATCAGGGTTTTACTTCAAATAGGTCATTTTAAAATGGCATGTGGCCTGGGAAAAAATCCTGTAATATATTATTAATATTAAATTATACAATATAGTTTGCATGAACTATAGCTATAGTTAAATCATATTGGATGGCTTTTATCTTTTATATACTTTAGAAGAGTTTTATTAGTTCTAAGAGAATAATTTTTAGGGTCCAGCACAACAGATTCTGAAGATATAATATTCATAAAAATATCTTTTTTCTCTTTTATCCATCTCTCTTCCTTCCCATCCACATTGCTATTGTTTATGTTCACACACCATTCACTCTGAAAGCATTTAACTAGCTTCCTTTTTTTTTTTTTTAATTTTTAAAAATTTTCTTTGTGTAAATAGCCAGTAATGGAATTACTGGATCATATTATAACTCTATTTATAATTTTTTGAGGAACCTCCATACTGTTTTCAACAGTGACTACACCAGTTTACATCCCTACCAACAGTGCACAAAGGTTCCTTACTATCCACATCCTTGCTAAAACTTGCTATTTCTTGTGTGTTTGATTTTAGCCATTCTGACAGGTGTGAGGTGGTATCTCATTTTGGTTTTGATTTGTATTTCCCTGTAATTGATGATATTGAGCATCTTTTTATTTATCTGTTGGCCATTTGTATGTCTTCTTTGGAAAAAAATCTATTCAGGGCCTCTGCACATTTTAATTGGATTATTTGGTATTTTTTGGTGTTGAGTTGTGTAAATTCTTTATGTATTTTGGATATTAACCCCTTATTGGACATATCATTTACAAATATCTTCTCCCATTCAGTAAGTTGCCTTGTCATTTTGTTGACGGTTTCCTTCACTGTGCAAAATAAAATATCTTTTTAATCCCTGAAAAGGAGTGGCTTTTTTTTTTAAGATTTTTTTATTTATTTGAAAGAGAGAGACACAGCGAGAGAGGGAACACAAGCAGGGGGAGTGAGAGAGGGAGAAGCAGGCTTCCTGCTGAGCAGGGATCCCGATGTGGGGCTTGATCCCAGGACCCTGGGATCATGACCTGAGCCGAAGGCAGACGCTTAACGACTGAGCCACCCAGGTGCCCCTGAAAAGGAGTCACTTGAAGGAACAGTGGTTTGAGTATTGGAGAAGGACTTTCATTAAGACAGTGTGAAGGACATGTGGGTGGCTCAGTCAGTTAGGTGTCTGCCTTCAGCTCTGGTCATGGTCCCGGGGTCCTGGGATTGAGTCCCGCATGGGCTTCTTGCTCAGCAGGGAGCCTGCTTCTCCGTCTGCCTGCTACCCCCAATGCTTGTGCTCACACTCTCTTTTTCTCTGACCAAAAAAAAAAAAAAAAAAAAAAAAAAAAAACAGTGTGAAGAAGCTGGTGAGTCTTTAGACACAGACACACACACACACACACACACAGTACAAAACTGAATGAAATTGTCAAAAATCATCCTTTCAGGTTTTGTAAATTACTAAAGGCAGATAACAAACAGAATAGAGTATATTCTTGGAAAACTATTAGAGCTTTGGGTAAGAACAGCACTCTGCACCAACTTGTGTGAAGTTCCTCCCACCAACGGCTTCAGTTTGGTTAGATCACAAAGGTGGAGGTTACAGGGGCAGGGATAAGAGAGGAAGAGAGCAGAAACTTTGCTCTAGAGGAGGGAAACTGATTTGTGGTGGTACACGAAATCTTGTGGTGCTGTCAGGTACACAGGACAAACTTGTTAGAAAATTAGAATGGGGAAAAAACAACAACAACAACAGCGTTGTTGTCCTAAGACAGCAGTCTCTGTTGGGGTAGGCAGACAAAAAAATTAGCAAGAAGTGTCTGGAAATGAGAGCTACAGAAGGAATGAAAATGTTTGAATACAACCTCTGCACAAACCACTGACCACTAATCTATGCAACCACTAGTAAGCCAGGCTAAAAGGCAATAATAATATAAAGAAGAAGAAGAAAAGAAAGAAAAAAAAACAACAACAACACTGAGCAGAGACATCAGCAACTCTACACCACAAGGAGGACACATTCTGCAGTCCAGTCGAGGTCAAAAAAGAAAAAAGCAAAAAAGAACAAGAACAACAACAACAACAAAAACATAATATAGATATATTATGCGCATTATAGTATCTAAGATTTCCAGTTTTCAATTAAAAATTATAAGGCATGCAAGGAAATACAAAAATGTGACCCATATTCAAGAATAAATGCAGCCAATAGAAACTGACTCTGTGCCGACGCGGATGTTGGATTTGGTTGTCAAGGACCTCAAAGAAGTTATTATAAATAAATTCCAAAAATTAAAGCAAGTTATAATGATAATAACTCAGCAAATAGGAAATTCCAACAGAGAAAAAAACTGCTAAGAAAACCAAATAGGAATTCTGGAGTCGAAAAGAACTAAAACAAATATGAAAAATTTAAAAGATTGACTCAGCAGTAGACATGATACTGCAGAAGAAAAATTAGTGTACTTGTAGACTGATCAATAGAAATTAGTCAGTTCATAAAACAGAGAGGATAATAGATTGAAGTAAAATCAACAAAGCTTCCCTGACCCGTATAACAATCGTAAGCATTACGACACAGGTGTAATGGGAGGCCTAGAAGGACTGGAAAGAGAGAAAGGGACTGAAGAAACTATCTGAATAAACAATGGCTAAAGATTTCCTGGATTTGATTTTGAAAGCACATTATTCCAAATAATTTCTTTTTTTTTAATTTTTTTAAATATTTTATTTATTTATTTGAGAGAGAGAGAGAGAGAGAAACAGCATGAGAGGGGAGAGGGTCAGAGGGAGAAGCAGGCTCCCCGCTGAACCGGGAGCCTGATGTGGGACTCAATCCCAGGACCCTGGGATCATGACCTGAGCTGAAGGCAGTCGCTTAACCAACTGAGCCACCCAGGCGCCCCCAAATAATTTCTTTAAGCTCTCTCCCTCAGAGAGGGGGACAATAACTCCTCCTGCCCTAAGTGTAGGCTACCTGTAGCAATGTTCTTCCAAAGCACACAAAGGGAGGGGGGGAAGAGTAACTTTACAGTGCAGAAACTTTGTAAACATTTCCCAAAGCCAGGTGATCAAGGTTAATATCAACAGTGACAAATCATATTGATAATTTATACCCTTAATACACTGTGATAAGAATGGTGATTTATCTCTGTACTCTTTCTCCACAAGCTATATTATTCCAGTCTAATCATGGGAAAAGCATCAGACAAATCTCAACTGAAGGACATTTTACAAAATATCTGACTAGTAACTCTTGAAAATGTCAGTCATCAAAACAAAAAAAGCCTAAGAAATTGTCAAAACCAAAAAGTCCGAAGGAGACATAACTGCTAAATGTGTATAGTATCTTGAATAGGAGATAACCAAAGAACATTAAAGAAAAACCGAGGAAATCTGAATAAGGTTTGGACTTTAGTTAACAATAATAATGCATCAATATTGGTTCAGTAATTGTGACAAATGCATCATGTAAGATATTAATAATAAGGGAAACTGAATGTGGGCTGTAGGGAAAGAAAAATTCTTCCTCTATCCTTCAAGGTCTTCCAACTGGACTAATAATTACATTTTAAATGAGCCAGATTAACATAAGAAAAAAACCCAATGTTTTATTATTTGCACATAGAGGCTCAATAGAAATTGAGACCTAAAGAAATGAGCAAGGCAGGCATTTCTTTTTTTTTTTTTAAAGATTTTATTTATTTATTTGAGAGAGAATGAGAGAGAGCACATGAGAGGGGGGAGCAGGAGAAGCAGGCTCTGCACCCAGCAGGGAGCCCAATGCGGGACTCGATCCCAGGACCCCGGGATCATGACCTGAGCCGAAGGCAGTCGCTTAACCAACTGAGCCACCCAGGCATCCTAGGCAGGCATTTCTTACAGTGTTTAGGCAATGAGGCAATAAATTTGTGAGAAATTGACAAGATCAAGAAAACAGGTGTTTGGCAGCTTTAATTAGTAGGGGATCTAGGCAGAATTTCAGCTGAGGTAGGAAAAAAATAAGGTTTCTATAGCCTTCTTGGCTTTGAAGTTTCTATCTCTGGTGATAAGGAACTCTTTTAACTTCTTAGAACATGGCGGGTATTTTTCATATGAAAGATTTATTTCCTGCTTTCACAGGGACAGAGGAAGGTCTAAGTGTTCTTGCGTTGATGGTTTTTAAAGTAACTTTTATTAAAATAATCGATATATCAGGTGGTACAGTTTGGAGCAGCCTGTCCTTGGCCCCTCTAGTGCTATTTGAGAATATTCTGTACTAACTTCCCAATATATTTTTCAATCTAAAACTGGTCTAAAATTAAAAGTTCATTTTGAAGTGGAGGAAAAAATTGATCTACAGATCCAAGCATCTCAAAAACTTCCAGGAGGGACAGAGCGATCCACATCAGGACAATTATATTCAAACTGCTGATGACAAAGATACAATTTTAATAGCAGCAAAAGGAAAAAAAAAATAAAAAAAGAAACTTCATTACATAGAAGGGAATAGGAAGTGATTAACAGCTATTAAAGATTTTATATACAGAAAAACTATTTATCTTCATAACTGGTCTTCTTAAATTTAAAGTAGTAAAATAGGTTAACTGAAAACACTTGTATTACTTGTGCCAAGAAGGAAAAGACCTAATAATGAGCCTTAATCCCAAAGTAGTTTAGGAAGTTAAATATTCTCTTAATAAACCTTTCAAACCTTGGGTTTGTAATATTTTCTTTTCTTTACAAATTCTGCCCTCTTCACGATCTGTCTTCAACTAGTTTGACATAAAGAATAAATGTACCCTAAGAATAAATAATCACTCTTTTAAAATATTATTCCATTATATTTCTCCCAGTTCAATAATTTTTTGCAATTCATTTTATTCAGGCAAATGTAGATAAAGGAAAAGAAAAAGTAGAAATCGATTAACCCAGCTTGTATTGTGCAGATAATAGAGAATCATTAGGGTTCTTTAGAGCAAAGAATGATAAGAGATGTACTGTGGGGAGATTAGTCTAGTAGTCTGTGTATATGGGATAAATTAATGAGAATCAGTTAATAGATATCTGTTAAGAAGTAATTTTGTGACAATAACAGAATGACCTGATCTATACAGGCAGATGGAATTAGAAGGAATAACAGATGTTTTATTGAATTCAAAAAATGGGGTAGAGAATGCTTAGACCAAAGTAAAAAAGAGACTGAATGATAGGAAAACTGGGAAACTGGGTACAGATATTACTATGCAAAATTCTCTGTGATCTGATCCCAAATAACCTCTCTTGCCCTGTCCTTATTCCTTACTTGGTTCCTGCCAAACAGAATTGTGTGCTCTTTTATAATTATGTCCTGAACTTGTCATCTCTAAGGACATTTATTTGAGACATTCCCTACACTTTTGAGTGCACGGTACTGCTATATTCAACTGGGTCATTCACTCCTTTAGTAACATTAAATAGGTACTTATTAAGTTACTATTTGAAAGGATAGTACTATATTCTGTGGCTGACAGCTTAGTAAGGAAATGAACCCATAAACAAATGATTTTAGTAGAGCATGGCCAGTGAATCATAAAGGTATGTAAAAGCATAGAGCAAAAACACCATTGCTATTATGATAGACAGGCAAGGACCAGTGAGCCTGGAGACAAAGAAAAAGAATAGAGAGAGCTTGCTTCAATAAAAAATAAGTTAGATTTTATCCTTGAAGACCCATTTTTCTAAATTTGACTGATAACAAATATCACCAAGGCTACTTAAGAAGAATATGTCTTTCAGAAAGATTGTGTGTTGATGGGCCTTCGAAGAATTTTAAACGAGGAAAACTATATAAACAAGTTTGGATGTCAGAAAATTGTTTGGCAGATTTATAGGAAGAATTGAGAGCGTATTGACTTTAGCAGCAGATGGAATGGTTGGGAGAAGTGGTTTAAGCATCTAGAATTGTAGGACTGAAGATAAAAGGTGAAGATTTTTACAAAATATGAAGAATCCAAATGGCACCAGCTCCTTGAGAATTTCACTGATCATTTTTAGGTAGAAGGCATCTCTTTCTTGAATCATTTCATCCTGCTTATGTACCTTAAAACATATTGCTATGAATGATCATTTGTTTGCATTTTGCATCACAACCATCTTCCAGACACACATGCACACACACACATACACACACATGCATGTCTCTGTGCTTCTGCACAAACACACCTGTGTGTATTACTTTATAACTACTTTGTGGATGTAAGATCAAATTTCTCCAGAAATTAAGTGTTGTACCAAGTTGTTGCTCAACTACTACTTAGTGAATATTTGAATTAACTAAACCAACATGATTATAAGGATAGCTATTAAAAGAAAACTTTGATTGAGGATAGGTCTGTGTAAGAGGTTAGAATTCAGCTTCAGGGCTCTGGCTGAGTCACTATTCTTTTTTAACCATTTTACCCTTTTTTCCCAAGTGTAAAATGGGAATACCTGCCTCAAAGGGGTGTTGTGGTTACCTGCCTCAAAGGGGTGTTGTGAGGATTAGCTAGTTGACAGTTTTAAACTATTTTCAAGATGGAATGTACTATAAATGCTCCAAGGAAAGTTTTTAAAAGCACAATGGAATAAAACCCTTGAACCACAGCATTAGGAAAGTTAGTATGTCTTTTAGGCTGGCAATCTTCAACCGATAAAGAATTCTATGGGAAATTAACTCCACAACATTCTTTATTTTCTTGCCTCTTTTCTACTTTCTTTTGTAGCTCTTATCTGGCTAGTGACTCAATTCAACAGGGAAGTTCCAGTTATGCCATATTTTGAAATAGATGTTGCTCATAAAGAAAGAAATGCAATGAAGATTATAAAATGATTATTAATCACACTGGAAAATGTGGTCTTTTCAATATAGCACTATATTCAGAATTCAGCAGAACTATTTTAAAATTCACTTTATCATTAGGAATTCAAGGGTATTTTGAAGTTGACTAGAAACAAATGTTCATTTTTATGGAAATCTACTTTAATAATTTTCCTTAAAGCGTAAATATCAGAACTAGGTCAGAACTTCATTTTTCAAAACAATTGCTTGTTGTTTTTTTTCCAAATGCCAAATGACATATTCAAAACTCTGAAAAAGAAATTGTTTCCTCTAGTCATTCTTATTAAGAACATTTACACATTTACATACCCTATTTTAAAAACAAAAATCCACACGCATATAGGATAAAACAGAACTGCACACTGGGCAATTTTTGTGAGAAGGAAATGTTTACAAATGAGACCTCATAACCAAGTTCACATGCGCTTTAACAAAGCTGAGACACATCCTCACTAGTCTACGTTAGTAATATAGGCTATGAGCCCATGAATCTGATTTTCAATCTTTACTAAAAACAAGCAAGCAAAAACTCTAAGATTAACAACAAACAAAATCCAACTTCCTATGAGATATCACTCAGCCATGTGAAGGGAAGACATCCTCCTGTTTGCAACAACATGGATGCACCTTGAAAGCTTTAAGCTAAGTGAAATAAGCCAGAAACAGAAAGACAAATACTTCATGGTATCACTTATGTGGAATCTTAAAAAAAAAAAAAAAAATCAAACTCAAAGAAACAGAGAGTAGAAAGTGGTTGCCAAGGGCTGAGGGGTGGTGAGGAAAATAGGGAAAGATTGGGAAAAGGGTGCACTTTCAGCTATTAGATGAATAAGGTCTGATCTAATGTGTAACATGGTGACTATGGTTGATAACACTATATTATATAATTGAAATTTGCTAAGACAGTAGAACTTAAGTGTTCTCTCTCACACACAAACATAAATAGGTGAGGTGATGGATGTGTAATTAACTTAATGGAGAGATTCCTTCACAAGGTATACATATATTAAGTAATCATGATGTAAATATTAAATATCTTACAATTTTGCCAATTATACATTGTAGGGGCCAAGGGGTAAAATGTCCTGCTCCAACTTTGCCCCAAAATGTGCCACATTGGCATATTGATTATTTTAAATAGAAGTTACTTAAGAGACAGCCTGTGCAAGAAGGACACTCAGAATGCCCTCAATCCCCTAAAAGCAGGAAATAATTTCCATTTGTGAAAGGTACTTTCCCTGGACAATGAGGTAAAGAAACACTTTATGACCAGAGATAGGAAACCTAAGGCCTAGATGACTGTATAAACAAAGCTTCTACTTTTTACTAATTTACCACCCCAGCCAAAATTCTGTTTAGAATTCCTTGCCAACTGAAGCTCACAAAGTTGAGTTTTCTTTGCCCTGTGAATTCTTTACAGATTTATTGTCCCTTTATCTAAAAACTATAAAAACTATCTGCCTTGGTAATTACTTTAGTTCTCAATTTCATTATTGGGTCCCTGTGCTCATGTAATAAAATTTTGGGGGGTTTTTCCTCATGTTAATCTGCCTCATATAAATTTAATTAATAGTCCAGCTGGAAGAACTTGAAGGGTCATAGAAGAACTTTTTCCTTCACTTTAACCTCAATAAAGCTGCGTTAAAAAAAAAAAAATGAAAGTCAGAGAACTGAAAACAATCTACATTTTGTAAGTGGAGAGCAGTCAGGATTATACAAAGAATCGATGGAATAACTATAATAGACTTGAGTTAGATATACTAGGTATAGAATCTAGAGAATCAGATAAATAGGATGCAAGGTTGTTGAGCATTTCTGTGTTATTCACCACTGTATTTCTAGCCCATAAAATGGTTTCATCCGATAGTAGGAGCTCAATAAATATTTGTTGACTCAATAAATAAATGGAATATGGATTCGTAACTTGAAGTGGTAAGCAGTATGGATCAGTTGCAGTTCCTTAAACAGCAGAGTAGCAGGATGAAATGTGTTTGGAAAGCTTATTTTGGCGGTGGTTATGTGAGGTGACACTAGAGGAATAATCACATGGCAACGTTGATGGAACCATTTCTATGGGAGATTGCTTGACTCAGCCATGTTTTGAACATCTCATCATCAATGCTTTCAAATGCAAGAAAACCCAGCATTACAAATACTATCAATTGAATCAATCTGACATTTATGCCTTATGGTATCTTGCTGAGCTATCACAGCATTTGCATTAGACATAAGCAGTGAACCAAGAAGGAAATGCTTTGTATCCACTACATTTGGCAGCAAAGCTATATAAAACAAATCTGTTCTGCATTTGTATTAAAGTTGACATCAGTGTGCGTGTGCCTGCAGAAAATGGAGAGCCAAAAAGAAAAGGTGTTTGCTCTTGAATTTTATTTTATATATTTATTTTTCAGTGTTTCTTGTTTTTTAATGAGGGATGCAGAAGGATAAGCCAGGACCTCTTTCCAGAGTTCACAACGTAGGTAAGAAAACAAGAGATACCAATTATCAGAGGCAAGTAATTCCAGGAGATAAATGTCCATGAATGTGTTTTTCAAAATACACGTTCTTATACAAATGTGTAACTAAATACTGACTTTGTGGTGTTTCTGTTATATCTGAAATTGCTTTGAGAAATACGAAATCTTGTTATTGGGTAAAACTAGTGGTCCAGCTAGCCAAGGCCCTTTCCAGTGGCACAATTAACTTGCAGGGAGAGCAGAGATAACTGCCAAATAACTTTTAATCTGTGAATTTATCCAAAGTTTGAAAATGCCATGGGAAATTTTAGGAATCCCAGCAATCAGTGAATGGGTTCTTCATATACCGGCAGGTGCTATATGTTGCCACTCAGAATGCTCCTCAAAGTGGCACCATATGAGAACTTCACAATCTCCTTCTGCCTGAATTCCTCTGTCTTTGTCCTTCCCTCTCGTATCTTCAATCACCTGTATCACAGGACATATGTAAGTAGCTGGGAAGGTTAGACTCTGATAGTAAAGCGAAATCAGAGTTAAAGGCAAATGTTTAACCAGTCACGTTCAAACACAAGCTAGTGAATGAAGAATTTTAGGTTCAAGTGGCCAAATATTCTGCATTCCTGAGAAATCTCAATCAGTTTCTCATTCTGGTGAGCATTTTCACATTGCACTTTGCTGCCACAAATTAAGTGCATGTATATTTTTCAGTGCGGATTTATCACTGACAGATCTGAAATAGGAGACCAGAAGAAAATATTTTGTACCTATGTATTTTTAAAATATCCATGAAAAAGGAGCCAGGTGTTTCCTATAGGGAGAACGTTCTCATGGAGTTATTATAAGGCTAAGTCGGTTCACTCCATTTCTTGTTCTTTAACAGATTCTGTGGTGCCACCATTGTCTTGTTCAGGTTCAGGAAGCTCATTCAGTGGTATTACATCATCCTCATATGGCAGCTTGTCTTCTCGCCAAGCACCATCAATCGAATCCAAGATCCCTCCATCTCTCAGTACCTCACTGTCCATTCTCCTGCAGCTAATCTTGTCAGATCAGTGCCGGACCCAGCGTTACACCCTGCTCTCCAATTTTAATATTAAAATGAACAAAAATAAAGCCAAGACAAATGACAAAAAGATTAAAACAAATATTTTTCACTTTTATTATAAATATGCTTGTCAACATAGAGCCTGATTTTGAAAACATCAAGAAGCAAGAGGGTTAATTTTCAAGTATTTGTTTTGATGATTAAAAAAAAGTTAATAAAGAATTACTTTCTACTCATCCTAGTTTCATCTCATTTTCCTTTCACTAAATAAGTCTGGAGTTGTGATAATCAAGATGTCCTAATTTTATTATCATTATTATGAGTAAAAATATTGTGAATACTATTATTATATTAGTAACAATTTTTTTTACTATAATAATGTATAATATATAAAATGTATAATAATAATGCATTTCACTAACATTCGTATAAGTCTTTATCTTCACTTACATTATTTCAGCTAGCCACAATAGGCAAGTGTTTGGATGGTGCACATATTATTATCTTTATTTTATATTGGGGAATCTACTAATTTGAAATGCTAGGTAACTCCAGGTCATCCAGTCATTATAGAACTAGAGTCTTTTATGTCCTATTTCTTTTACTCCACCACACTTCTATTCTTCCTGCTGCTTTCTTTCACTAGGGACTTCTTTTTTTTTCTTTAATGTCTGGCCAAAATTAAAATTTAGCACTGAAATACTGAACTTGTCCAAATTCATGATTGACCTTACTGAGAATAAAACATTTCATCTAAGCTTACAGGATGAAATTCTACTTTATTTTCAACTTGGTAATGGGATAACTATATTAGATAACCTAATTATTATCCTGCATAAATATATACACTATAATATAGTGACCACTATTCTCACTCTTGTGATAAAAGGAAATTTAGAAGCAAAAAGGATCAACTGTCTATTTTCCAAGAGTTTTTCTGGAAGCCATATTTTTAATCTACGTATATCTCTAAGTCTTTGCATAGGTGGTTCTGTGCTTTCTTAACTATTAACAAATTGAGACAATTAATGTTCAATAAATAATGTGCTACCCTATAGAGAAGTTCTTTCCCTCACTCTTCATCTATCTGAGTAATTAATATCGTTAGCCAATATTAGCTCCTAACACAAGGATTTCAAAAGATATTGTCTTCTATACAATAGAATTGTCACTCTCAAGTATTAGAGTTTAATCACTACACAGTGGTTAAAAAAAAATGACAAAAATTAACTTCTACCCAAATAATAAACTTCCCTTCCCTGAAATAACAGAAATAACATAAACATCTTGAGCTAAATTATTAAATTATCATAAAGAGAGTCAGGTCATAGATAGGGGAAAATCATTCTAAAGGCATGAAATTACTCTGGCAAGAATTGACTAAAACCTCATTAAAGTAACATAATTAAGAAAAAATGTATTTCTTAATGAGGACTCTGCTTGAATCTGGAAACATCAGGAAAGCATATTTTGCACATTTTTATTTAAGCACCAAGATACTTGTTGTCTGGTCTTAATAAGCAGAAAAAAACATATTTTGGATATGAATGAATCAGGTTGTCTTAGTAGAAGGATGCTTTTACACATGCAGATCACAGCGACTTTCCTTTTTTTTCATTCCGTGCTTACCAAACACATTTCTGATTGTAATTTGACTTGTAGACTAGCACGTGTTCAGATAGCATCTTAGTCATATTTAGGCCTTTAGTATAGCTTGCTGAAGGAGAGAAAATGTGCTGATCTACCTTTCAGTTCAGGCATTAAACATCTGTCTCTGGAGGCTTGCTTAATATGAGCCTGCTCTCATGAGACAAATCTATTCTTAGTGTGTTGATACATCCAGTCCTTATGCTTGCAAAGGAACTGACTCCAGGCAGCTGCAGTGAACTCTCAGAAATGACGAGGGCAGATGAGGCCTCCTGGAGAGAGCCAAAGCCTTTCCGGCCACTCACATGCCCAAAGCAACTTTTATTTTAACTTCGGTATCCAGCCTTTGCTATGTATTCAGAATCGTGATAATAGCTCCTGAGAATTTGGAGGCGCCTGGGTGGCTCAGTCAGTTAAACATCTGCCTTGAGCTCAGGTCATGATCCCAGGGGGATCCGCAGGATCAAGCCCCATGATGGGCTGAGCATCAGCTGGGAGCCTGCTTCTCCCTCTCCCTCTGCCCCTTACCCACGTGTGCCCTCTCTCTCAAATAAATAAATAAAATCTTAAAAAAAAAAAAAAAAAAGCTCCTGAGAATTCAGAGTTAGAACTTGAGTCTTTTCCAAGGAACTTGAAACCTCGTTTATGAAATGATTTTATTCTTGTTCTAAGAAAGGCAATGACTGAGAATTCTAAGTATGAAGGACCACGGGGTGTTAAAATTATAATATCATCATGACAGGAAAGGAATGCCAATTCCTTTATTTTACATCCATATGTGGGAAGAAAGCTTTGCCCATTTTATTTCCATACAGTGTCCAGGGTGATTATTTTAAATCATATTTGGTAAGTCCTTTGTTAAAAACCCCTTAAAATGGCCTCTTCTATTCCACTTAGAACAAAATGAGTTACCTTAAGCATGGGCTTGCATTTGTCTTTGCCTGTCTGTGCCTACATCTCCCACTGTTCTAACCCTTTCTAACCCCCCTCTGGTAAAAATGAATTATTTCCTGTCTTGGGTCAGGTTTCCTGGAAATAGGTTGAGAGAGATACATGTGCTTCGGAGGTTTATTAGAATTGAAAGGAAGTAAAGGAAGCACAAAGTTGGGCAAACGTAGTTGAACTGGGATACTTTTAAAACCAAAGCCTACGGTGGTCCAAATGGGAACTTGAAAGGCCCTTGGGAGTGGTACCAAATTGAGACAAAAGGCACAGGCCTGTGCCTCCATCCTGAAGGGGAAATCTAGAGAGTGCCTCATAACATCTACCTTGGTTTTTCTGAGCAGGTGAACATCTTTCCCTACGGAGGGGTTTTTCACATTTTTCTGTTCCTTTTGTCTAGAATGCTCCTCTCCTCCACCACTCTACCACTATTGTCTGGAAGCTTTGGGTTATTTTTTAGGTCATTTAAAAAGTTATAAATTCCTCAGAACGATTTTCTCTGATCCCTGAGTCTAAATTACATCTTTCTTTTAAACTCTTACATAGCAACCTATACTTTTATATAAAATATTTTATATAAAATTAATAAAATGTGTAATTATATTTTCTTGTGTGGTGTTTGTGTTTAGTATTGCTATTTTCCATTGTAATCTTGAAGCATACAGCTTCAAGTATATAGTTAGCACATAGCCCCAGTGACTTAAACATCACAGATGCCTAATAAATAACTTTAAATGAATTAATTAATAATAATTAATAATTAATAAGTCATGGTCTTCTTTTCCTTAGACTCTGGTAATTGCTGACATTTCTCCCTCACTATAACGATTCAAATTTAACTTCATTAATTTTTTCTTATGCATTTTATGATGTTTGTATTAGAATTGTCTCTGGTATTCTAATATAGCAGTTCTCAGATTTGGCTTGAACTAGAATCACCTGGAGGGCTGGTTATAGCTCAGAATACTGGGTCTCACCCCCAACATTCTGCTCCTATACATCTAGGTTAGGGCTCTGTATTTACATTGATGCTGATTCTTCTGCTCTAGGAATGACACTTGGAGAACATTGTCCCAGGGAAACTTTAAGATGAAACAGTTTTGTGTATAGTAATTTGGGAGATATTTTTATCCTTATGAAGCCACTCTGTGGGATAGGACATGGGCAATCATATGTCAAACCCTATTTCAAATTTGAAGCTTTTGTTTTTTTTGAAGATTTTATTTATTTATTTATTTATTTATTTATTTATTTATTTATTTGAGAGAGAGCGAGAATAGAGAACCTAAGCGGGGGAGGGAGGTGGCAGAAGGAGAGGGAGAAGCAGGATCCTTGCTGAGCAGAGAGCCTGATGCAGGACTCTATCCCAGGACACTGGGATCATGACCTGAGCCAAAGGCAGACGCTTAACTGCTTGAGCCACCCAGGCACCCCTCAAATTTGAAGTTTTTTGACCAAGACATATGTAATGAAGTGTAAAGTTGTATCAATCAGATATCAGAATTTAAAGTAAGAAAAGTTAACAAAGTAAATGGAGAAATCACCACCTATTCTGTTCTGTAGAAAATAGGAGAAAAGCAAGGGAGATTGAATCACCAACATGACCATTTTTGTTGACTGTCTAGCATTGCCATTTGATGGGAAAGTAAATTCCAAGAGCAGCTTTTGGTAAGTAGATAGTGTACAGATAGAAGTGAATGAAGAGAGAGCCGTATCATAAATAAATGACTCTTTGATAAAAGGGAGTGGGAAACACTTATCAATCACCATAGACAAAAACACCTATATCTAGACAGAACTCAGAGAAGCTTTCTATGTACTGCATTGAATCAGATCTGGGTTTCTATTGACTTCATTTACACTGGTGTTTTCATGAGTACGCATGTATACTTGACAATCCCACCAGTCAACAATTCAAGATGATAACACATTGAACAATCAAGAACAATCAATTGGTCAAAGAAAAAAAAATAAAAATATATCTTGAAACAAATAAAAGACAAAAAGGATACATAGCCCAAATTTACGGGATTCAGCAAAAACACTTTGTGAAAAGGGAAGTTTACAGCAATAAATGTTTACATTAAGGGAAAAAAAAAAAAACAACACTAAACTATACACTTCAAGGAACTACATAAAAAAAGAGCAAAGTAAGCCCAAAGCTAGTAGTAGGAAGGAGAAATAAATGAAATGAAGAAAAAAAACAAAATAGAAAAGATCAATGAAAATAAGAGCTCATTTTTTAAAATGATAACATTGTTAAAATTTTAGCTAGATTTATCAGGAAAAAAAGAAAGAGGACTTGAATAAATTAAATTATAAATGAAAGAAGAGCCATTACAACTGACACCGAGACAGAGGATCGTAAAAGACTACTATACATAATTATATACCCAAATTGGATAACCAAGAAGATATGTATTAATTCCTAGAAACAGGGCCCCTGGGTGGCTCAGTTGGTTAAGAAACTGCCTTCGGCTCAGGTCATGATCCTGGAGTCCCGGGATCGAGTCCCGCATCGGGCTCCCTGCTCGGCGGGGAGTCTGCTTCTCCCTCTGCCCCTCCCCCCTCTCATGTGCTCTCTCTCATTCTCTCTCTCTCAAATAAATAAATAAAATCTTTTAAAAAAAAAAATTCCTAGAAACATACAACCTACCAAGACAGAATCATAAAAATATAGAAAATCTCAATACACCAATTACTAGTAAGACGACTGCATCAGTAATCAAAAACATCCCAATCAAGAAAAGGTCAAGAATAGATGGCTTCATTTCTTTACAAAAAAAAAAAAAAAAAAAAGAATGAATAGCAATTCTGAGCAAGAACATAGCTGGAAGCATCACACTTCCTGATTTCAAACTTTATTACAAAACTATAATAATCAAAACAGTATAGAATTGGTATAAAAACAGACACATAGATAAATGGAACAGAATGAAGAGTCCAGAAATAAATCAATATGTGTTTGATTAATTATACTCAAAAGAGCCAAGAATACACAATGGGGAAGGATAGTCTCTTCACTAAATAGTTTTGGAATAATTGGATAGTGACATGCAGAAAAAAAAAAAAAAAAAAAAAAAAGCAAAAAACTGGACCCCTGTCTTACACTATACACAAAAATAAATTCAAAATGTATTAAAGGCCTGAACATAATAAGACCTGGAACCATAAAACTCCTGTAACCATAGAAGAAAACATAGGAAACAAGTTCCTTCACATTGATCTTGGCAATTTTTTGAATATTACACCAAAAACAAAAGCGATAAAAACAAAAATAAACAAGTAAGATGGCATCAACTAAAAACCTTCCACTAAACAAAGGAAACAGTCAACAAAATGAAAAAGAAAGCTAAAAATGGGCAAAAATATTCACTAACCACATCTTTGATAAGGGATACTATTCAAAGTAATAAGGAACTCATACAACTCAATAGCAAAAAAACAAAACAAAACAAAACAAAACCCAGTTAAAAAATGAGCAAAGGACTTGAACAGAAATTTTTCCAAAACAAGACATACAAATGGCCAACAGGTACATGAAAAGTGCTCAACATCATCAACCATCAAGAAAATGCAAATCAAAACCACAATGAATTATCACCTATCTGTTAGAAGACTATTATCAAAAAGACACAAGCTAACAAATGCTGGTGAGGATGTGAAGAAAAGGAAACGCTTATACACTGTTGGTAGAAGTGTAAATTGGTTCAACCACTATGGAAAACAGTATGGAAGTTCCTCAAAATAATAAAAATAGAATGTTACAGCAATTCCATTTTTGGATATATGTCTGAAGGAAACAAAATCGTTATGTTGAAGAAATACCTGTACTTCCATGTTCATTGCAGCTTTCTTCACAATGGCCAAGGTATAGCAACAACCTAAGTGTCTGAATAGATATTTGTATAAAGGAAATATAATATATAAACAAAAGATCACTCAACCTTAAAAAAAGACATCCTGTCATCTACATCGACATGGATGAACCTGGAGCGTATTATGCTAAGTGAAATAATCCAGACAAGACAAACGCACATGGTATCACCTATATGGGGAATCTAAAACACACACACAAAATTGAACTCATAGAAACAGAGAGTAGAAAGTGGTTTCCAGGGGAGTCTTCTTGAAGATTCTCTCCCTCTGACCCTTCCCCTCTCTCAAATAAATAAGTAAGCCTTTTAAAAAAATTTTCTTCAAGCTGATCATACTCAATTAATCAAAAGCTACTTAAGTCACTCCAAACCTTCTTGTCCTTTTTAAAACATCAGGATCTTTTCCTTTACAATTTTTGAAAACAATCTTTCCTTTAAATTCCAACTAATGAACATATTTATTCCTGTCAACTCATCTCGACTTTGTCTTAACTCTACATGTCTTTCAAGTTATCTACAAATTCCATTTTACCAAGTCCTTCCTTATAAAGAGGGAAGTAGTCCTTCCTCTTATTATTTCCTCTTTCTTCTGAGAGGGCAGAAAATGTTTCTTTTATATATAGAATGAAGGTTTTAGGCTCAGTCGAAGTGTCTGCCTTTGGCTCAAGTCATGATCCCAGGGTCCTGGGACGGAGGCCCATGTCAGGGTCCCTGCTCAGCAAGGAGCCTGCTTCTTGCTTTCTTCCTTGCTCATGTTCTCTCTTGCTATCTCTCTCTCTCAAATATATAAATAAAATCTTAAAAAAAAATGAAGGTTTTAATTATGTGGAAAGATACTTGATAGAGATAGGGTTGAAATCAAGTGACTGTAGCCATATGGATAAAGTAAGAAGTAGTGCAGTTGTGGACTGATTATTTTAATAAATCATTTCAATAAGCCATTATTAAATTAATAACATATAAGTAAATATATATCAATATTTTAATTAAATATTAAAATAGTTGAATTCATAGCATAGTCTTTATTACACTCTAGGGTCAGGACAATTTCTGTGTTCATTTTTATTTTATTTTATTTTTTTTTTGAGGGACAACTTTATATTTAAGGTTCATCATAAATACAGAGTAGAATCATTTCAAATGTGTATGGGAGCTTACTCTAAAGAGACTTGAAAATATTTGAAAGGGAAAATATTGGAATTGTGAAATCCCAGTTTACTTAGCTGTGAGGCAGAGCTACATGAGATTTGGTAGCTTGGATTTGTAGTGCACCCAATCAACTTTTTTTTAATTGTTATGTTAATCCTCATACATTACATCATTAGTTTTAGATGTAGTGTTCCATGATTCATTGTTTGTGCATAACACCCAGTGCTCCATGCAGAATGTGCCCTCCTCAATACCCATCACCAGGCTAACCCATCCTCCCACCCCCCTCCCCTCTAGAACCCTCAGTTTGTTTTTCAGAGTCCATCGTCTCTCATGGTTCATCTACCCCTCTGATTTCCCCCCTTCATTCTTCCCCTCCTGCTATCTTCTTCTTTTTTTTTTCTTTCTTAACATATATTTCATTATTTGTTTCAGAGGTACAGATCTGAGATTCAACAGTCTTGCACAATTCACAACGCTTACCAGAGTACATACCCTCTCCAGTATCTATCACCCAGTCACCCCATCCCTCCCACCCCAACCCCCACTCCAGCAACCCTCAGTTTGTTTCCTGAGATTAAGAATTCCTCATATCAGTGAGGTCATATGATACATGTCTTTCTCTGTTTGACTTATTTCGCTCAGCATAATACCCTCCAGTTCCATCCACGTCATTGCAAATGGCAAGATCTCATTCCTTTTGATGGCTGCATAATATTCTATTGCATATATATATACCACATCTTCTTTATCCATTCATCTGTCGATGGACATCTTGGCTCTTTCCATAGTTTGGCTATTGTGGACATTGCTGCTATAAATATTGGGGTGCATGTATCCTTTCGTATCCCTACTTTTGTATCTTTGGGGTAAATACCCAGAGGTGCAATTGCTGGATCATATGGTAGCTCTATTTTCAACTTTTTGAGGAACCTCCATACTGTTTTCCAGAGTCCACTGCACCAGCTTGCATTCCCACCAACAGTGTAGGAGGGTTCCCCTTTCTCCGCATCCCCGCCAACATCTGTCATTTCCTGACTTGTTAATTTTAACCATTCTGACTGGTGTGAGGTGGTATCTCATTGAGGTTTTGATTTGGATTTCCCTGCTGCCGAGCGATATTGAGCACTTTTTCATGTGTCTGTTGGCCATTTGGATGTCTTCTTTGGAAAAATGTCTGTTCATCTCTTCTGCCCATTTCTTGATTGGATTCTTTGTTCTTTGGGTGTTGAGTTTGATAAGTTCTTTATAGATTTTGGATACTAGTCCTTTATCTGATAAGTCATTTGCAAATATCTTCTCCCATTCTGTCAGTTGTCTTTTGGTTTTGTTGACTGTTTCCTTTGCTTTGCAAAATCTTTTTATCTTGATGAAGTCTCAATAGTTCATTTTTGTCCTTGCTTCCCTTGCCTTTGGCAATGTTTCTAGGAAGAAGTTGCTGCGGCTGAGGTCGAAGAGGTTGCTGCCTGTGTTCTCCTTTAGGATTTTGATGGACTCCTGTCTCACATTGAGGTCTTTCAACCATTTGGAGTCTCTTTTTGTGTGTGGTGTAAGGAAATGGTCCAGTTTCATTCTTCTGCATGTGGCTGTCCAATTTTCCCAACACCATTTGTTGAAGAGACTGTCTTTTTTCCATTGGACATTCTTTCCTGCTTTGTCGAAGATTAGTTGACCGTAGAGGTGAGGGTCCATTTCTGGGCTCTCTATTCTGTTCCATTGATCTATGTGTCTGTTTTTGTGCCAGTACCATACTGTCTTGTTGATGAGAGCTTTATAATAGAGCTTGAAGTCTGGAATTATGATGCCACCAGCTTTGCTTCACTTTTTCAACATTCCTCTGGCTATTCGGGGTCTTTTATGGTTCCATATGAATTTTAGGATTATTTGTTCCATTTCTTTGAAAAAAGTTGATGGTAGTTTGATAGGGATTGCATTAAATGTGTAGATTGCTCTAGGTAGCATTGACATCTTCACAATATTTTTTCTTCCAATTCATGAGCATGGAACGTTTTTCCAATTCTTTGTGTCTTCCTCAATTTCTTTCATGAGTATTTTATAGTTTTCTGAGTACAGATTCTTTGCCTCTTTGGTTATATTTATTCCTAGGGATCTTATGGTTTTGGGTGCAATTGTAAATGGGATCGACTCCTTAATTTCTCTTTCTTCTGTCTTGTTGTTGGTGTATAGGAATGCCACTGACTTCTGTGCATTGATTTTATAGCCTGCCACTTTACTGAATTCCTGTATGAGTTCTAGCAGTTTTGGGGTGGAGTCTTTGGGGTTTTCCACATAAAGTATCATATCATCTGCAAAGAGTGAGAGTTTGACTTCTTCTTTGCCGATTTGGATGCCTTTGATTTCTTTTTGTTGTCTGATTGCTGTGGCTAGGATTTCTAATACTATGTTGAACATTTTTATTTTGTTTTACTTAAAATGTCTCTTTTCAACTTTTCTATATGGTTGAATTTTTATTCTAATTGCAAAATACTTTTCTTTACAATTTTTTTAATGGCAGTTATTTTAGAAGACAAGATTTTTTATGTTTGCAAAGTGAAATAGATGTTTAGAGAGGTAAAACCTGGTAATAAAACAGTGTTCTAATTTACTTTTCATGGATTGTATGTTTTTGCTTTGGAACACTGATTTATAAAGTTGTAACAAGCAGAAATGTACTTTTAAATAAAGTGCTAACAACTAAATTTAACTTAAACTTAATTAAACCTAACTGAAGTATTACAATTATAAGGCATATATTTGATAGTAGAGATTTATTTTAGAATCATGAGAAACTGGGGTTCCTGGGTGGCCCAGTTGGTTAAGTGTCCAGCTCTTGGCTTTGGCTCAGGTCATGATCTCAGGGTTGTGAGATCAAGCCCTGCGTCAGGCTCCATGCTCAGTGTGGAGCTGGCTTGGAATTCTCTCACCCTTCCATTCCTCTCTGCCCCTGCCTGCCCCTTGCGCACGTGCACACTCTTTCTCACTCTCTCAAAGAAGTAAATAAATCTTAAAAAAAAAAAAAAAAAAAAAGAACCATGAGAAACTAACAAAATAGGATAATGTCTTATTTTGGTATATGCTGAATATGGTTAAGAGTAAGTGTGGCATGTTAAAATTACAATTATATTTTTAAGCTCTATTTCCAGAGAACACATGTATTACTTGGCAACATATAAAATGCTAACTACAGGTAAATATTTCATTTTTCTATGTTTTCACTTAACATACTACAATATTTTCTACTGAACACAACTAAATATTCCTCCTAAATATCAATGATGAATTTCTGTTAATAAGTAATTGCTAATTAACAAATGAGCACAAATCTCATGACACGTTTAAGCTTATAGTGTGGTGAAATGAGCTAGAAAACAAAGAAACAGATAAATAAAATACATTTGTAAATTAATGTGTTGAAATAAGAAAGGGTTATGCTGACTTAGATGATGCTTTCATTAAAACTCTTCTCTAACTTGCTAGTATTTAAACTGACAATTGAAAGATTGAAAAATACAGAGGGAGATTATAGCAGGCAAAGGGAACCACAGCATGCGACAGTATGAGGCTGGAAAAAAGCAATGTGTCTTCATAACCCATAAGCAGTGTGAACAAGGTGGTAGCCATTGTAGGGTGAGGATGTTCGGGGCAGATAACACTGGTGTTAGAAGCAGTGGTGAGAGATTTGATTTTATCTAAGAGTAACAGGAAGCCATTGAAGTGGGAAAGCAGAAATATGACCATGTCCAATTCATTGTTTGTTACAAAGGAGGAGATCTCTCACTTCAAGGAAACTATAGTTGAAAGAGTCCCAGACTAGAGGAGGTATAAAATAAAACTCTCAAAAACACCTCAGGAAGTAAAGAATAAGCATTTAGAATTTTAGAATATATTTTATCTGCAGGGCACCAAAAGCAGATGACAACTGTTCCAGTTTTTCTCTTGAGCCTCTCTTCCCTACTACCTGCTCAAGCTTTCAAGTGGCCAGATACAGCCTGTGAATGGGGGGAAAGGATTAAAAGAACAAGTTACAGAAACAGGCTTAAACTGCATGGGGAGAAAAGGTTTTAATTAGATGAGAATTTTTAATTTTTTATTCTTATTTTTAATTTTTTTTAGAGAGAGAGAGAGAGTATGTGCAAGTGGTGGGGGGAGAAGCAAAAGGAGAGAGAGAGAGAGAGAGAGAGAATCTTAAGCAGGCTCCATGCCCAGCATGGAGCCCAACTTGAGGCTTGATCTCACGACCCTGAGATCATGACCTGAGCCAAAATCAAGAGTCGTTGCTTAACCAACTGAGTTACCCAGGTAACCCAAGATTTTTTTTTTTATTTTTAATAAAATATTAGAGAGCCATAATTTCACTTGCCTGTGAGTGACAATAAAGCAATGGACCTATAATTGAGTCTATTCTGGGAAGTGCATAGCTAGATATCACATACAAATAGCTAGATATCAGCATACAAATGGAAAGATAGCCTCGATAAGGCCCAGGAAAGTCCTTATCTAGGCTATCTCTCCATTTGTATGCTGAAAGTGTAGGAAGGAATTGGTCATTTCACAAATTGGAATTTAAATAACTTTTTGTATCATGTAAGCATGAGCTAATTTTCTTTGAACCCTAGGTTCGGTGTATTTGTAGAATGTGGCTGTCATATCAAGTCCACTAGGACATAAGCCCGAAGACAGGCTTTGCCATTCTTTCTCTCTTGCTGCAGCTCCAGTGCCTTGAAGAGTACCTGGAACACAGTATGTTAGTTAGAACTGAATCAGTTCAGGTCGTCTGGGTGGCTCAGTCGGTTAAGTGGCTGCCTTCGGCTCAGGTCATGATCCCAGAGTCCTGGGATCAAGCCCCACATTGGGCTCCCTGCTCATCAAGGAGTCTGCTTCTCCCTCTCCCTCTGCCTGCCATTCCCCCTGCTTGTGCTCTCTCTCTTTCTGATAAATAAATAAATAAATAAATAAATAAATAAATAAATAAATAAATAAATAAATAAAATCTTTAAAAAAATAAAAAAACAAAAAAAATAAAATAAAATTGAATCAACTCAAGCAGACTACATAGGATGGCCTTATTCCTATCATCTTCAGCAATTTTCAAAAATGAAATCCTCTTACTGTGTAGTTGAATTTGGTAGTTCAAAATATAGCTGAGATCCTTTAAAGAAGAAATCCATACAAACTTCCCTCTAAAATATTTTAAGACAACATGATTATTATAGCAAAACAGAGAAAAACTGCCTCATCAGGAATTTATTCAGACATCTTCTGGGAAAAGTACTATTTGTGATTTTATAGAAAATGTCAGCTTACAAAAGCCACAGTCCAACCTTTATGATCTAAGAATTTGTCTGACAAGAGTATTAAGACCGTTTTTAACTCATGAGAAATTCATTCCGGTCCCTTTAGGAAAATACTTTGTATGATACCATGAAACATATAAACATGTTCAAGTCATAACGCTCAGGAGTTTAAGGATTTAATGGGAAAATTGGAGAGTTGTGAGCATCTCTAGCAAATTGGCAAGGTAAGTTCATTTGATTGAGGGTCCTCTGTAAGAATTAGTCTTTAAGGCAGAGAAATCCAAGCAGACAAGCTGATTAAACAACAGTGCCTAACATCACAAGGGTGCAACTTAGTGATTGTTATTCAAAACTGTGTACAGTCCAGGTCCAGACTTGGAGAGAGTAGAGCTGATAAAAAAAAAAAAAAATGGAAAAGCCTTTTTACTAAACCTCTGTAAGTCACTGGTGCTGTGAGCAATACTTTTGTGCTCAAGTGGAAAAATCAGGTTCTCAAGGGAGAAAGCTCTGCCTTTTCACTTCTGCATCAAATAAAACATGGCTTTTGTACAAAAATACTGCTTCAATTGATATCGAAGGAATCCAAAACATTGGCAGTACAGAAGTGTTCAGTGCAGTTTGGCAATTGCTGAAAGATTCAGCATAGTCCAGAGGAGGCAAAATGCACGACCGGAGAAAGTTATTTATGGCAGAAGTCACAGTAGCTGTATCTCTTGGGATATTGCCATATCCCAAAATGGAAACCACACTTGGCATTTATGGAATATTCAATGCAAGAGGCCAAAAGGGGGGGATTTCAGAAGAAAATTGGCTGAAAACATGTGATAGCTGCTGGGGATGTATGAGAAATGCTAAATATATTTACATGGGGATTTCACAGGGATTACTATGGTAGTTGGTGGCTAAAGGAGTAATTTAAATACAGGTTTCAGCTTAAACTGATAGGTATATCACTTGGAATATACAAGTTATTTATTCTTTGATATGTTTTCTTCTTGAAATCCTTATTTCAATGAATGACACCCATCAGCTACTGTATTCAAGTCAGAAAACTTGTTAAGCTCTTCTCCCACTCCACACCCAGTGCTAGCACCAAATACTATAGGTTCTACCTACTAAAAATGTCTTGGCAAAGGCTCTCATTTAAGCCTTTATTATTTCTTGTGTGAATTGCAACAGAATTCTGAGTAGCTTCCCTGCCTCTAACACTTTTCTCTATCATGCTCCCTGAGATCATTGTTAAAAACCAATTCTCATAATTTGAGTTCCTTCCTCAAATCCTTTAAGATCTTCCTAATAATGTCAACATAAATTTCAAATTCTCAACATACTGTCAAAATTCTTTCAAGAACTAGACCCTGCCTATCTTTTATAGAATGCCTCAACATGCATAATTTTCTGAATATGCTTTACTCTTTCTTATTTAATAATTTATACAAATTGGTCACCTGTGTTCAGTTATCAAGCATACACATGCCCACATCCTTCAATTTTTAGCTTAAATATCTCTACCTCTAAGAAAGTTCCATCTTTTTATCCCCATCCATAATAATAGCAAGACACTTTCAATTATAAGTAGAAACACGAAGTACTTATAAAAAACAGATTGGGGTTGAAATCAGAGCTCAAGTTTTAAGAAACTTGTTTCTCTATCTTTTTGGCACAGTTCACTTCTGCCTGGTTACTTCCATGAATTAATTTAGGGAATTAAAAGTGTCATCAGAAGGCTCCTCTTCTGGACCTCTTGTCTTTGCTGGTCTCTGTTTGGTTTCATTCTTTTCCTATTGTGGGCAATATTACTGTTGGAAAACCCACATTCATATCATTCTAGCTTAGTAATGTCAGTTCTGTCCCAGTGCCCATGTCTCAATCCCAATACCAGGGAAGACTTGTATAGCCTGACAATCCTAGACCCAAATACGGTGTCCTTGGAATTAAAGGTTTTTCTTGGCACTCTTAGGTCATAGGCTTACTCCTAAGTGGTAAAGCAATGCAGTAACTGACAGTGTCCTAAGAACCATATGGAGTATAGATGGACATAATCTAAATAAATCAGAAGATTAGATGGATTGACATACACATACAAATTTACAATAGTCCAATGGCCCCTTTTTCCTCCCAAACCTGGGCTAGTCATATACTTATGCTCTTGTGGTAACTTACATACACCTTTATCATGGTGCATATCTCATTGTGCCATGTTTTTAAATTTCTCAAACTCTCTGAATATTCCTCAATGATAGATTATGATGATGATGATGATGATGATGATGATTTTATTTCTGTATCATCTATGCTTTGTATGGACTGGCAAAAAAATAGGCATTGCACAAATATTTGGCAAATAAATATGTGCCAAAATCATAGCTTCTGCACCATGTTTCTCTCTTAAATTGCACTTAATTGTGATCTGACTTTCTATTTGATTTTTGTCTTTTATTGAACAATGGAAAGGGCTAATTTTGTGCTTATAAAAGTAATTTATTGTATGAATTATATATTGCATTTAACATAATCAATTTCATCATATTTAACAGTGACTTTCACCAGAGACAAACATCCTTACAGACCCTACTATTAAAAATGTTCTTTTTATTAATCTCAGGACATCAGGGTAGGAAAATATGCATATTGCCATTTAATTTACATGATGTAATGCATATTAGTTTTGTTTCTTTGTCAGTATCTACTTTGAATAACTCTAAAAAAGAACATGAGACTAGCCAAAGCCACATCAATTTTTTTGATTATACGACAGGAAAAATGCTTGTGCATTAATAATTACTGAGTACATTTAAATCATTACTCACTTATGGAATAGCATTAATTTCTGAATTGTGTGACACCACATATGAATGATTCAAGGAAAAGCAGAGTCTCTTGAAATCATTTAGTTCCTCATTATATCAATCTGTCATTCACTATTGCCACCCACTGATACTTCTCAATCTGAAAAAAAGCCATTATCTGTCAGATAACTGGATGAGTAAAACAAATAAGATGATAATTTTAGAAAGCTTAAAGTATTAAATTCTCAGAAGACTAAAAAAAATTGAGTTATAGCTATTTTGAGGCTATTAGCTATGGAAAATTTTCTTTTTTTTTAAATATTTTATTTATTCATAAGAGACAGAGAGAGAGAGGCAGAGGGAGAAGCAGGCTCCCCGCTGAGCAGGGAGCCCAATGTGGGACTCGATCCCAGGACCCTGGGATCACGACCTGAGCCGAAGGCAGACGCTTAACCATCTGAGCCACCCAGGCGCCCCAGCTATGGAAAATTTTCAATTATTTTTCCCATGCATAACAAATTCTGTTTTTCATTTTTTAATGTCTCATTTACTTTAAGGCAAACTAGCCTTATACCAACAAAAAAAGTTTTTTCTCAAAATATAAGAACATTCTGGAGCACCTGAGTGGCTCAGTCTGTTAGGCATCCTGCCCTTGATTTCGGCTCAGGTCATGATCTTGGCTCAGGTCATGGTCTCAGGGTTGTGAGATCAAGCCCCACATAGGACTCCATGCTCAGTGGGGAGTCTGCTTGAGGTTCTCTCTCTCCTTCTCCCACTGCCTCTCCCCTCCTCGCTTTCAAATAAATAAATCCTTAAAAATATATTTAAGAACATTTATTATCTATTTAATGACAAACTGCTAAACATGTTTAATGTATTTGCTGGCTTAGACTGTAATCACTGATTCATCCATTTGTGTAATGTACATTTACTAAGCAAGATGTAAATTGTACTATTAAATGTTGGGCTATTCAGTTGATATAAAATTTAATATCTATTGAATATGTGTAATAGTTACTTTCAGTAATGTTTATCTAATTTTGTAATGATTATAAGAAAATAATAGGTATTCATTAATATATTTAAAAAGGCAGTCCAATGTAATGGATTCTTTAAGAGCTTGTCTCTAGAACTCTGGAGACAAAGAATCCTCTTCCTGATATCCATGTGCAAGACATTGAGAAACATTCTGCACTTCAAATTATTCATGTCAAACTAGAATGGTAATAATGATACCTAACTCTAAGATTATTATGAAAATTAAGTTTTAATTAATATTGGTATATTTTTCTGTCACTGTATATGATGAAGATAGATACGGTAAACATTTTCTACTAAGTATCAAAAGAGGAAAATATGGGACATTCTTTATAATTGCAAATGTCTAATACAATAAGCAATTAGCTCATTTAGTATGAATTATTTTACAAAGTAGATGGTTGCCATGGTCTCATTTTAAGCCTCAATTCAGAAATGAAATTAAGGGGCACCTGGGTGGCTTAGTTAAGCGCCCAACTCTGATTTCATCTCAGGTCATGATCTCAGGGTTGTGAGATCGAGCCCTGCACTGGGTGTGAAGCCTACTTAAAATTCTCTCTTTCTCCCTCTGGGCCCCACCCCTCCCTCTTTCTTTGAAAATAAAAAATAAAATAAATAAATAAATAAATAAATAAAAATGAAATTAAAATATTTCCAAAATTAATTTTAAGGATCAAAGTGAGTGACTTTTTTTTTTTTTAACTGCATTTGTTTCTCTTTATTCTATCTACAGATTAAGATCTTCCCTCAAGAGTCACTGACAGAATTCACTAGCATCTGAATCTCCTTGAGAATTCTGGTTTAGAATTAAGATGATATTAAGCCATGTCCTTGACCATGTTCATGAACTCCGAGGGACATAAGACTGAGAAAACAATAGCAACAACAACAAACAGGGCACCTACAGAATTATAGATTTATGTAGGACAATGTGAAAATGCTTTTATCTAGTCTGGAGAAGCCTATGCATTAAAAAAAGCTATGAGTCAATTATATATGTGGACTAATTAGTACACAAAGTGGCTCAAAATAAACATGTACACAGTTCTGGCTTCAGGCTTCATATTGGATGATGAAAAAACTGTTATTAGAGGCTGGAAGGGCAGTAATTTATATTATTCAGTGGTAAAACATTTTGTAAAAAGTATCACTTGTGATGATTTGGAAGGCAGACAACATTCTTGAATAAGCTTTTAACTATATTCAAAGAGTCTGGGGAAACAAGATATAAGGAATGCTTCTAAGTTGCCATGAGTATCATTTGACAAAGTATTACCAGAAAGAAATGAACTTAGAAAATAATTGCAAGAAAAAATAAAAGTAAATTAGAATTATTCTAGAAATTACAGAAATATGGAAAGTTGGAATATGAAACTGATTCTTCTCTCCATCCAGTACCAGATAAAACTGAGATCTTTGAGCAAGAAAGGCCAATTCAATTCATGGAAAAGATGTTTGAATCAATTAAGCTTGTGCTTAATAGATCTTTTCTATTGTACAAAATAGTTCAATTAAAAAGAGACTAAAGCAATGGCTCTTCCACGTTGGCTCACAGGTTGCTTCAGGATCCACAGAGGGACCGAAGGCAGCAAGCATATTACTCAAGGCACCAACAGGCATGACTTCTCCCGGGTCCCATGGCGGATGGTGCTGGTGGTAGGACAAAGGCCGAATGAGACTGTAGCCAACTCCATAGGGAGACAGAGCTGTTTCTGGGTCAGTGATCTTGCCACCTAGGCACAGACCTGCTTTCTTACAACCGCTCTTCTCAGTCTCAGGCAACATCAGGGCTTCATAACCTCCCACTTGGATCTCAAAGATCCCACAAGCCACTTTTATCTGTGGATGGCTGCTACATTATTGTTGCTATGGGGCATACGAGAATGGGGCCTCCAATTTCACCATCTTGCCGATGTCCTAATTATATTGTTCAAAATTATTTTCTTTATCACTCTAAAGGAGGATTATATATATCCACCTTTTATTTTTTATTTATTTATTTTTAAAGATTTTATTTATTTATTCATTAGAGACAGAGAGAGAGAGAGAGAGAGGCAGAGGGAGAAGCAGGCTCCCAAGGAGCAGAGAGCCCAATGCGGGACTCGATCCCAGGACCCTGGGATCATGACCTGAGCCGAAGGCAGACGCTTAACCATCTGAGCCACCCAGGCGCCCTATATCCACCTTTTAATATCAGACTTGGACACGTAACTTGCTTCGGTTAAGAAGAGGTAAGCTGCGATGACCTATATTACTTCAATGCAGAATGTTAAAGGCCAACACATAGCTTACCAGAGTCTTCTTTCTTTTCCCAAGATTGACAGTGTTTAAGAGACAGTTCCTATTTTAGCCTGGGTCCTGGAGTGAACATAAATGACAAAAGCCATTGCAGATCTTTTTCATTCTTTTTAAGACAATATAACGTAACCTTAGTTAATTGACACTCAGGGAAAACAGCGTATATTGCCCACTTTTATGCCAAGCCTAAATCCAAATCTTACATAATTTCGGTCTCATGTAATGAGACAAATCCATATCACAATAGCCAAAGAGAAGAACCAAATGAAAATAACTTAACTAGATTTTTGTCCAATCCAGCCTGGTTAAGGTTACACTCTAGAAAATGTGGCCAAATCTGTGAAATTGTACTTGATCAGCCAATATGAATCCTTGCAATAAAATATGGTTTCAGATAACAGGGAGGAAAAGAGAAATGCCATACAAGCCGTACTTATCATTAATAATCTCAAGTACAGACTTTCCATATGAATACCAGTATAGTGTCTCCAAACAAACAATTTGAAATATTTTCTATATTTTGGATTATTAAAATTACTTATATTCATGCTTCCTAATTTTAATGCAATTTTAATTGTGAAAGGCATTTTCTATTGGTTACTTGATCAAAGTCAGTGCATGCTCACAATAAAAATCCTTAGCACCAACTAGTACAGGAGTTTTATTAAATGGTTTATAAATTCACAGATGCTCATTATCAAGGCCTCATGGGCTCTCTTTTTCTCCTCTCCTCTATACTCCATTTAGTAGAGATTTCTTCTGCCTGCACACTTTGCTACCATTATTCAAGACCTCCATATTTTTATACTGAGACTTAGCACTCTCTGAAGTCTGCGTATTTTTTTTTTCTTTATTAACTCTGATGGGATGAACCTGTCACAAAATCCTAAGAATATTTCCTTTATTCGACCTTCAATAGTAGAAGATGTGGGTGGTACAATTCATAAATATTGATCTTTACTGTTACTCAGTCAAACCAAGAAATCCAGAAGAACATGAAAAATTGTCCTTAATTTCAGATTTGATTTAAAAGTTTAAGCCTTGGGGTGCCTGGGTGGCTCAGTTGTTAAGCATCTGCCTTCAGCTTAGGTCATGATCCTAGCATCCTGGGATCGAGCCCCACATCGGGCTTCTGGCTCAGCCAGGAAGCCTGCTTCTCCCTCTCCCACTCCCCTTGCTTGTGTTTGCTCTCTTGCTATATCTCTCTCTGTCAAATAAATAAATAAAATCTTAAAAAAAAAAAAGTTTAAACCTTGTATAGTCTATAGATGGTAAAAGTCAGTCATGGCTCTTCACCATATTCAAATGAATGGGCATAGGACTCTGGTTCTAATAGAGAAAATAATGATTTACATTTATAAAGGACTGATAATAGGTGTGGCTAAGCCTTCTTCCTTCAGGATTCACAGCAGGACACGGTTTTTCTGCCTTCCTTCAAGTTAATGTGGCCATTAAAAAAAAAAAAAAAGTTAATATGGCCATTTTCCTGGGTTCTGCCAAATGGAATCTGACTAGAATTGAAGTGGCCTGTTCCAGATAACCTGTAAAAAATGTTCCATGCGGAGCTCAGTTTCTTTCCTTATCTGCTTGTGGATTTTCATGAAACTAAGGTGGGCAAAGCGATAACAACAGAACTAACAGAACAACAAAACCTAAGAGGTACTGAGCCACCTTCTACAAGTCACTTACTCCAACTGCATTGAATTAAAGTGTAATTGAGAAATAAACTTTAATTATTAAGGTACTAATGGCCATTGGAATTTTGAAATTGTTAAGAAATCAACCTTCTCTGATTAATAGAATGCTAGAAACTGCTCTTAAAGTACTTTATCTTTTATCACAATTACTGCTCACAGCAATCAAATGAAGTAGAGGCTCCATTTGCAGATAAGGAAACCAAAGCAAAAAGAAGTTAAGTTTTCCAAAGTGCCAGAGATGATGAGTGCCAAAATTGGACTTGAACCCAAGAAGCTTGTTTCCAGATCCAGCTTTTTTAAACATTACACCATCTCTTGAGATATTCCCAAAACACCAACTCTTGTAACTGTCAGGGGAATTTCTATTTCGTACCCTTTCTCCCTTTCACCCCCACTCCCCTTATAGTCCCTAAATCACTTTAACCACTCTGTTTCCTTTGTTGTGTGCCACATCATTTGCTACTTAGTCATAGGCATTCTGCTCTGTCAGATTCCAATGTTGGATGAAGCTGGGGCAAGACAGGAAGGACTGGAAATTCTTTAGATGCAGAAAAGCAGTCTCAACATCACATTTCTTCACTGGGTGGTATAAATTCACAGGAATTTATAACACTTACTTGGCATAGTTTCCAAAATTTTTTCTGTGTATCTTTCTATATGTAAAGATGAGATTTACCATAATCTCTTTCCCTCATTAAGGGAATGTATACAAACATAATTAATTTATGTTTCACTTGAGAAGATTTTCCTCATTACCATTCCAGACCAAAATGCAGTCAGTTGCCCATGTCTGGCTAATTATTACTCTAACCCTCACCCACAATTATTGGTTTGCTGATGGACACTTGAAACCAAGTGGATCAATCTGTATTCCTGAAACTTTTGCCAAAGGATTATTTTTCAGAAAGGAGTTGGAAGGGCAATAGAGGAATATACCTGCCAGTGTTAGTCTTGCTGGTGATGATGCAGAGAGCGTCCCTGAAAACAACACTAACAAGGGGATCCAGATATGAAGATTGTTGACCTTGGATCAAGATGTATTTGAAGCTGTCCACACCTCATTAGAATTCTAGCAGATTAACATCTGCTTGGTAATATTCGCTAGATATCCACTAATATCCATAGCTTGATAGCGAAGTATAAAAGTCAGTACCTTGAACTTGGTGCTGGGAGAATGCAATCTTAGACCTTGAAGGTAGAACTCCTCTCTTTTTGTAGGAACTTCCAATTTTGCTTTTGTCTCCACCTTTCAAATTTTATTCAGGGTGATTCATTCCCAAAAGTTCTGATTCAAAAATGCATATAAGAGGCATATTTCTGAAGTAGTAACAACAATGAAGCTAGAGAACTATCAATCTTTTGAGTTTGAATCTTCCAGGAATGGGGAAATCTACCTGCATTTTGACAACATTAGACAGACAATTGCTGGATTTAGACTGACAAATAGACATGTTTTCCTTGGGCAAATGATAAACAAATATGACAAACTTTTTGCTTTGCTTTTTGTTTTTCTTTTGATTTTGCTTTTCTTGCTTTTAACCCCAGGCTGTCTCATTCCTTTACCTTGTGTTCTAGACTATAAACTAGAACCCAAGTCATGCATTTTTTTCCCTTGCAAATCAAACATTTTCAAAAAGTAAATGAAAATAGGGCACCACGGAAAGTTAAAAGGATTTTTTATCAAGTGTCTTTTGCTTTCAAAGTGATGAGGACATATATGTTAGACCAGGTGTTGGAACTTCTCAGAGGTTTTGCAAACACAAATTAATAAGCATGATAAACTATTATTAATATTATAGACTCTACCACAACAAGACCATTGCCCTTGCTGAGTCATTAGCAAGCCCCAATTTATCCCTGGTTTCTACCTTTTCACTGGGGACGGTCTTTGTCAATTTCCTTATCCTTAGAGAGGGAGGTGATTGAGATCACAGTAAGCTAGTAATGCATCCATAGTGTCCATAGGCCAGTGCAGTTCCTTTTGCCCATAGACTGCTATCTGTACAGAAGTCGGCATTGTGGGAGCTGTGGCATCATAGAGGATGAAATTCTTCTGTTCCTTCTCAGGCCAAGCCTACTCAGGATGCTATCTTGTCCTCCGTATACTTCCTTCCAGTGCTCCGTGACTTAACAGATCTTACCATGGCATGAAGACCTCTTTGGATCTGTGTGGTGGATGTGAGGAATGACAATGTGCATTCTGGTAGTGGACTCGCATGTGCCAGTGCCTGCTACTTCCTCAGGGACCTTTTTATTTTCTAGCTTACTTGTCACTTCGCCTCACTTACTTTTCTATCATACTTTTTAGACTTTTATTATGTATTGTCTTATTTTTTTTGCTTATTATTTTACGTGAAATATTTAACCTTTCCAATTAAAATGCTAAATATTTGAATGTATAAATCACATCTGACTTCTCTAATGTTCATTTGAAGTGCTTAAGACAGAGTTTCAATTACGAATGATACGAGGGGAGCAAAGAGTAATGAGCACTAACAGTCGTCACACTACTGGGCACTTACAGAAGGATGGTAAAGGTTAGTTGCATTCTGCTATTCTTTTATTGTATTTAATATCCATTCTCAAGAAAACTATAGAACATTTCTTGACCATAGAAAGTCAAAATTTTGATATGAAAAATTTTTTAAAGATTTATTTATTGGGGCACCTGGATAGCTCAGTCGGTTAAGTGTGAGACTCTTGGTTTCTTCTCAGGTCATGATCTCCCAGTCCTGGGATTGAACCCCGTGTCGGGCTCAATTACTATAATTTTGTGTAATTTTTTATATTTATTAAATTAAACAGAATTATCACTAATCTTCAAAATTTCAGCCTAACAACCCATTCAGTCAACAGAAATATTAAATTTTACTGGCAGTATGACTTATATATTCAACTTTGCTTATTTCTAAAATTATGTCTATCCAATAAATATTAAAATGTATGATATATATCTACATATCTAATATCTAATGTATATAATATATATGATGTATACATGTATATAACTTAACACTAAATTTAAAAAGATTTTTTTAAAGCCACAATACAATAAAATAATACCCATTATTAAAATGCTTTTAAATAGAAAAGTCTTAGGTTTTAATACATACATTGTGATAAACATTACACTAAAACATTTTCCCAGATTTGTAGATATGCTTATTTAAATATGTCTAGAATATATTCTTTATCCTTAGGCAATACATTCCTTGAGGGCAAATCTGTCATAATTTAAATATCATTGGAATAATTTACAATAAAAGGAGCCCTGGGCAGAAAAGTAATTAATGAGTATAGTTCACTCATGGAACTAATGTTGAGATAAGTAGAAATCTCAGAAAAAACTGAAATACAAATTGTCATATTTATTCCAATGTCTCATGACTTCTAATTTTCAATGTGAATTTATCATCATCTATCTAATACTCAAAGGCACAGTTCATTTATTCAACTTATATTTTCTGAAAGCAGAGCTCTAACATTGCACTATTTTAGTGAAGGTGGTTGGAGAAGATGCCTCTGAGAAAATGACATTGAACAAAGACCTGAATGAAGTAAGGAAAGAACCATCCAGATAGCTGGGTAGACAGTTCCTCGTAGAGAGAATACCAAGCAAAGAGTTTATCAGGTGGAATGGTGTTAGGCAAGTTTGACTCTTATCAAAGACTAATGATTCACAGTGCTAAAGTACATTGCCTTCTGAATCTTTATTCATCTAGTCATTATTGTCTGAATTTTGTCTGATGTACTTAATACTGTTTTAGATATTATTTAGCAGTCATATAATATAGTTTGTTTTCTTTTACAGTGGAAAATAAAATAAGTAAAAATATTTTTACTTTTAAAAGGCTTGAAGGCTTAATTTTTAAGTGGTATTTGAATATTATATTCGGTTATTAAATGAGGGAAATGAGTCTTATTCTCTACTCCCTTGACTCCCCTCAGTCATGACTCTGTTTCTTTATCCTCAGTTCTCTTACTTTGTCCTTATTTTGTCACTTCCTCTCTGAGTATCTTACATTCAATTTTCCTAAGAGACTAAGATTTGATTGGGTCAGTCACTATGGAATATCACTTATCTCTCTTCTGTTGATCCTATAGTTGGCTGTCTTTGCATAGGAAGTTGATTCTTCTCTAATTCATTTTCCTTTAGATAAGAGGGTCATATCAGACCAAACATGGCATGCTACCTAAAAATAACTGACAATACAATTTGAAAAGATCTAGAAAAAGAGAAACTACAGGATCTGTGTAAGAGAGACACCTTTCCCAGACTGACAGAAAAGGGGAACTCCACAGAAAATAACCAAGTGGTGTCCTGAATTTCCTTGAATATAAATCACTCTCTCATATTTAAAAGATCTGTAGAGATTATTCTCTTTACTGGGAAAGCCTTTCTTTTCTTCTCTAATCGTTACCTGGGATTCCACAGTCAATTCTTGTTATTCATAGTAGTTGTACTCTATAATGTCTCTGCAAACACTGGATTAGTGAATACTGAACAGTTGCTCCCAGAAGAAATGCAGGGTTAGTTTCCTGTGAGCCTTGGGTCACAATATTTTCATCAACTAATCAATACACAACCTTCTTTTATATGTGTTTCTGTTTAAAGATATCTTATTTAATATACTTACAACAAACAGGACTATAACTTATTCCTAAATGAAGCTTATCAAAATATGTATTTTCTCCAGAAGCACATCAAAGCCTTCTTGTGCTTTGGTACACTAGAAAACACTTCAACATTTGCTTGGAGGCCACTTTAAACAGTGAAATCACCAACAAAAAGCACAAAATTATGTAGAAATTTTGGCTCTAAATAGACCATGAAAAAGAAACTCGTTTACAATGTGAGAGCTGCAACAAGAAGGTAGAGCATGCCTTGTTTAACCTTGGTTGGGAACACAGGTGCTAAGCATCTCAAATTTTTTGTCACTCGACACACAATCTTGAGTGACCACAAAATCATCATGTTAATTTTGGGATTACAGATAAATTTTAGTGAGTAGGCAAATTTGCAAATATGGAATTAGCAACTAATGAGGATCAACTTTTCTTCATGACTTCCACTCATTCTTCCCCGATTCTCTGTTTTTTGCTCTTCTTCCAGCCTCTTGTAAAATTAGTTGGTCTTTCCTACATGTGTCACAGCACCTCGCTCACACCTGTTAGTACAACATTTAACTTCGTGTATGATTAATCTCCTTTTTCTGAAGACATATAGTCATCACTTTGAAAGCGTAGGTCAAAGATAAGGAATTTTGATATTCTTAACGTGTATTCACATATATTCACATAGGATGCATTCATTTAACATCTGTGAAGAAAGAGAAGGTAAGAGAGAGACAGGAAAGAAGCTAGAATGGAAAATGAACAGTTCATTCTTCATAAGCTGTTAATGCAAAACTCTCTCAGTAAATCTTTGTGTTTTACTGCTATATCACAATGTACCCTCCAAGAATTCATTTTAATTCTCGATTTCATTTTTCCATCTTTGAAATAAGAAAAATAGTAATTTTTACTTATTTTTCAGAAATGTCTGAGGATATTCAAGAGGAAAATAAAATGCTTTTGAGCTCATTGGAAGGTCTTACTGAATTTGAAGGCAGTGATATTGTTAGTGTTACAATTATTTTTGCCAAGGGAACTTAAGAGGCTATATAAATAAAATCTTCTGAAGTTGTTCATTTTTCTCAAAGTGGAATAAAATGCAATGAAAGTTTTTCATGTGTCAGCAGAAAGTCTTACAAAATGAGCCTTCTTGGGTTGGGGAGGAAAAGAAAAAATAACCCAAGCTTTTATATTATATCTTGGCACACAGGCAGCCCATCACTGACACCATACTGTGTATCCTTTTCCGAGCGCAGACACAAGTGGTTTGCTTTGGTTTGGTTCTCTGGACTGAGTGGGACTGTTCCCTTCTGAGAGTCCCTGCCTAAAATATAGAACTTCATGCAAGATTTAATATGCATATACAGAGTACCAAACTACTTCTGTCTCTTTATTCCCTGTTTCACTAGAAATAAAGAAGCTAGAATAAGATTAGGAGAAGTCCCTGCTGTTCAGCTATATCCTATTACGATCACAAAAAGAGGAAATGAACCAAAAAGTGGTTCAAAAAGGTGATAGCCGGGGGGCGCCTGGGTGGCTCAGTCGTTAAGCGTCTGCCTTCGGCTCAGGTCATGATCCCAGGGTCCTGGGATCGAGTCCCACACTGGGCTCCCTGCTCTGCGGGAAGCCTGCTTCTCCCTCTCCCACTCCCCCGGCTTGTGTTCCTGCTCTCGCTATCTCTCTCTCTGTCAAATAAATAAATAAAAATCTTTAAAAAAAAAAAAAAAAGGTGATAGCCGGGCACCTGGGTGGCTCAGTTGGTTAAGCCTCTGCCTTCCCCTCAGGTCATGATCCCAGGGCCCTGAGATTAAGCACCGCGTAGAGCTCCCTGCTCGGCGGGGAGTCTGCTTCTCCCTCTCCCTTTGCCCCTCATGCTAGCTCTCTCTCTCTCTCCCTCTCTCTGTCTCTCCAATAAATAAATAAAATCTTAAAAAAAAAAAATGATAGGGGCACCTGGATGGCTCAGTTGTTAAGTGTCTGCCTTAGGGTCAGGTCATGATCTCAGGGTCCCGGGATCGAGCCCTGCATCGGGGTCCCTTCTCCGCGGGAAGCTTGCTTCTCCCTCTCCCACTCCCCCTGCTTGTGTTCCCTCTCTTGCTGTCTCTCTCTGTCATGCAAATAAATAAAACCTTAAAAAAAAAAAAAGGTGATAGCCAGTGGATAAATGGGTAAAAAATGGCTTATCTCCATTTATTTAAGACTCACTTCCTGTACCATCCATAGATATTTCTCTCAATTTTATGTAAGGGATTCATGCCATGATTATATAAAGGCACAATCAAATTGACTTTCCTTATTAAAATAGGTGATTGTTTTTATTTGCATATAAATATTTAAAAAAGAATACTTGAAGGAAAGTTGTCATATTATCTTGTATATATATCATACCTTTAGGGTTTACATAATTTATGTAAAGTAGATGAGGCATTAAATGTTTGAAATTACTTCAACAATAGGGCTGATCTGCACTTTAGAATAAATATTATAATTATGATAAAGAACAGAAAACATTATCTTCCACATTCTCAAGCACACAAAGCAATTAAGTGTGGTACTTCTTTCAAAACAAGTTATTAAAATAAAGCAACCCTCCAGTCAACACAAACGAATAAACGTTCGATTGTCACACCATTCTAGATACTTACAGATATTTAGTACTATGCTATATTTAGCCCAGTTTATTTTAAAATGCTGATTACCTAGTAATTATCAGATATGTGACTATTTTATTTCAAGTTACTGTGTATATGTCATTTACTTATGTGGGGTTTTGTAGACTTAATACTGATTATGCCCAAATATGCACAAAGATCATTACTAAAAGTCAGCAAAAGTAATCATAATTTCCCCCTGACAATATTGCCTTGACTGTTTGAATAACACACAAGACTAATCTTGTTTCAAAACTTTTTCCTCAAATTTAGTGTTCCTATTATGTATTGCTGGATTTAAAACAAAAAAAAAACCCAGATGTAATATCAAAAATAATGACATTCATTTTGCTTAAGGATCTGCAATTTGAACAGGCTTCCATAGGAACAGCTCATTTTTGTTCCACTTGTCATCAGAGGCTCAGAGACTGAGGGTTGGAATCATCAGAGGCTCACCCACATGTCTGAAAGTTATTCATCAGCCAGGGTTACCACCAGAAAACCCACATGTCTTTATATGTAGCACATGGCTTCTTCATATCATGGTGGCTGAGATCCAAGGGTGAGCATCACAAGAAAAACTATGTGGTACCTGCATTGTCTTTTATGACCTATCCTCAGAAGTCATAAAGTGTCACTTCTGCTGTCTACTTATTAGAAGCAAGTTATGAAGGCTGGCCCATATTCAAGGGGAGAGGGATCAGGCTCTGTATTATAATAGCATGCTAGAGGGCATACATAGGAGTGTGGCCATGTTTGGAAAATATAATTTGCCACAGTTTCTTTAGCTTCACTAAGTACTGATCTACCCTAATTCTGCCTCTCCATCTTATGTTGTTGTGGCTGTTGGCCTTATTTTTGATCATTCAGTAGGTAGAAGGGAATTTATCTTGTTCCAATTACTTTAGGTGAGAAGAAAATATTTCTCTGGGAAATTGATGAGAAAACTATTTGTGGTCTATCAGCTAATGAAGCTAAACCTTATAAATGGTTATACTCACTTGGAGAAAACCATTATATATTTTTGGAAATCCCAATATTTCTTTCATTCATCTCTGATGTCTGAGTAACATATTATTTATTGTAAAAAAAAAAAAAAAGAAGGGACATAAAATTTAAATTCAGTAATAATAAAATAACACTCTCAGGATTGTTAATAAATCATTGTTCTCTGTGAATCAGTCTTTAGTTTGCACTTTTTAAAAAGAGGTTTATGTAAGTGCCTTTTGAAGCTGATGATGAAATTACTTTGATGCTAAAATTATTTTCTAAGGACTATCTCAAACTAGCAATCTCTGTTGTTTCTTGTCACCTGTAGCTACGGCACAGGACTGCTCTCATATAAATGAATGAAAGAAGGCATCATAAAAGATTTATTTCTGCTGCCCCATTTTTCCTGTTTATTTCTAACATTCTGCCCATTTACCATGAGCTTCCTCACATTTCAGAAACAGCTAGTCATCTTTGAGAACAAATCGTGCTATTTACTTCTGTCCTCAGAGAAAACGAATGGTGTAGTGGGTGAGATGTCCAGAACAATAAGGAAAACTTGTGTTATGTATTCCCAACAGAAGAAATAGATCATCCGTAAATAACTCCCAGCACAAGCATGGCAGGTCTCAGCACTGCACAGAGTTACACATATTTTTTTTTCTTTATATAACTTTAAAGCCTTTCAAAGGACAAATCAACAGAATGCTGTCATGCAAGTCCATAGACTTACCACAAAGTTATGGAAACAGAGTATTCAAAACAATAAAAGTGTTTTAGTTATATTTCTATATAATTTAGTACACACACACTGATTTTCAACTTCAATGACAGAAAATACTTCAGAGGTAAGGAATACTAGGAATAGAAAAATAATGTTATTTTTGTATAAATCAAAGTGAATTAATTATAAAGTTTAATAATTATATGATTTCAGTCAGAAAGAAGAGCTGGATTCTAATATTTACTGAATCCATCCCACATGCCTGACTTATTTCATGGGACATTTACATACTTATAAAAACTTAACTGTTACAGATATTTTTATGTGATAAGCATTTTTATTCTCATTACACAGATGAGAAAATTGAGATTGATAGAAGTTAAGCAGTTTCCCTCAACCCCCTAAAAAAGAAGTAAGGAAATTATTATTCTCAGCAAATGGCTTTAATTCATGATTTTCAGTTAAGAGGTCAAGTGACATCTGTTGACAAGACCACCCTGACACCTGACACCAATTGCAAGTTTCAAGGTCCTCCAAACCATTTTTATGTTCAATATTTTGCTAGAAAGACTCACGGAACTCAGGAAAAGTATTTTACTCATTGTTAAGTCTTATTGTAGTGAAAGGATACAGGTTAAAATCAGTGAAGAGTCCATAGGGCAGGGTCCAGGAGACATCAAGGCATAGAACTTCCAGTTGTCCTTTCCTAGTGGGAGTGCAGACAGCACCTATTTCTTCCTGCAATGTTGTGTGGAAATATGCATGGAGTATTGCCAACCAAGAAAACTCATCTGAGCTATGGTGAGCAGAACTTTTATTGGCGCTTAGTCGTATAGACATGATTGATCACCAACATGACTGACCTTAGTCTCCAACCCTTGCAGATGTTGAGCTGATACTGAGTGGTCCAAGGTCCCCCACCACATTGTTAGCAGAGATTACTAGACATGGCCAAAGGCCACCAGGTGAACAAAGACACTATTATCAGACAGGACATTCCAAGGACTTTGAAATTACCTTCTAGAAGCAAAGCACAAAGGCTAAACCTCTCTTTGGTCAAAGTTATCCCTTTGCTTTAATTATCCTAAAGCTAAGTAATGAGTGGAGACATACTCAGTGATATATATCTTACTGATTAAGCAACAACAACAAAGCTTGATAAAATTTCCAAATGGAATAGTTCGGTTGTATTTTCATTTTGAATTATAAAATGATCTATTGCACAATACCTCTTCTCAACTTACCAAAGATTATTTCTTAAACTCAATTTTCTCCTAAATTATATAGCAGGGGAAGAGAATTGTCTAAATCCCACTGTGAAACTATCTGATACAGTTCCTAACTTTCCCAAAACTTTATTTGAAAATTGAGTTTATATATTTTAGGTGAATTTATTATTATGGGAGAACAACTCCTAGTAGAACTAATAAATATAAAAAATTCTCTGTGACACTCTACAATGATGTTTTCAGATCCATTTTTAGTTACAAGATCAAATTTAGAATATAGTCCTGCCTGACTCGCTTGTTTTATATTACAAAAATAACATGTCAGCAAAAATGTCATTCTTCATCATTATACACTGATCTATTATTGTGAATGTGTGTTCATGTTTCAAATAAAGTGAACACTTGGGTGTAATGTCTCTAATTATACAGAACATGTTTTGGTTAAAGAAATATAGATTTCAAAGAGAAAGATCAAGTTTTCATAGGTAAACAGTGCTTGAAAATTTCTACTCTGAAGTGCTTTGGTAGAGAATTAAGGCACAATGGCATTAAAGTTGCGCTTTTACTTATTTTTTAGATGTTATCTCATTAAGTTAAATCATTATTATTAAATTCAATGTTCAATGGGCGCCTGGGTGGCTCAGTTGTTAAGTGTCTGCCTTAGGCTCGGGTCGTGATCCCAGGGTCCTGGGATCAAGCCCCACATTGGGCTCCCTGCTCCACGGGAAGCCTGCTTCTCTCTTTTCCACTCCCCTTGTTTGTGTTCCCTCTCTCGCTGTGTCTCTCTCTGTCAAATAAATAAAATCTTAAAAAAAAACAAATAAATTTAATGTTCAATAAGAAATATTAAATGAAGCTATAGAACTATGGCTGCACACATATACGCCTATGCATGTTCATAAGATTATTATTTCTGACATAAGATTTCTTTTTTTATGGCAGAGTTATTAGTTTTAAAACTCAAAACTAGTTTCTTTCATACCTATCTCCTTTCTGGTTACTCAGCAATAGAATTTTGTTGTATTCCTATTTATTTGAATTGTGAAGAAAGCAATTATTTGGGACAATGGAAGTGCTAGGGAGATTTCTGGACTGAATGGAGATATACCTGGCTGTTGCCAATGTCAGATTCCATCAAGTTATTCAGCATCATACTGTTTACAAGGATAATGGATCTTGATTCATTTTGACAAAATGTCTGGTCTGAATCTAATCTGCAATGTGTGTCATGTTGCCTCTCAAATTTAATGAAACACCTTGTTTCCTTGGGAGTGGTACAGTCTGTTTCATGAGCCTTTCCAGATATTTTATATTGTTCATTGTTAAATGATGAGCAGAATTTACGTTCCTACATGAGAATTTACAGGAGGGACTGTTATTTGGAGAAGAAGAATGAGAGGAAGATTTGGTCCTAATATCTCAAATTCTTCAAGCTTCGTATTAATTATAATTTTTAATTCCCCATATAATTAGTCACATTTTAATCATACAAGAAGAAAACCATGATAGTAGGTTAAGCAGATATTTTAGATCTCTGTAGATTCTTTATGACTTAAGAATGCAGGATATCCCTGGTTCTACCAAATGGTAGTGTGAAGACCTCCTATATGAAATGAAGTGCTCAGGTCTATAAAGGTGGACTAGAAAGAAGATTTCTCATACATAATTCAGACTTTAATTATAATTTAATTAAGTTGGTCCATCCAAAATTGTTGGTATTCAACTATTTTTGACCCACAAAACCTATAAATCCCATATGTTTTGACCTAATAAAACCATGGATAGATACTTATCTACATAGCTCTTTTTTTCAGACATGTTTTTACCCAAAACTGTGTCCAGTTGTTAGGTTGTTAATAAATGCTTTTCAACAATAAGGCCAGAACCGAGGTTAAGGTATTTCTTAGGAAAACTCACAACAAAATTGGTTGGTGTGTAGTAACTTCTAACATTATATTTTCTCTTTAAACCATGCATGTCATAACTTTGTTATCAGTCATTGACAATAACAAAAATATGTCTGGGCAAACAAAGAAAAAAAAATCTTAAAGATATTTTTCTTAACTGAGGAGATTCATTTCTTTAAAATCTATGAATATCAAGACTCCAACTGCACACTGTGATTTAGGACATGTCATCATTCCATCTTCATCTTCAATAATATCAGCATTGCATCACAGTATGCAAGTTCCCCATTTTGGAAATCCAAAATGCTAGAAAATAAAACCTGTAACTGATAGAAATGAAAAGAAGGCAATTATTTATTTCAGGTCTTGATTACAAGCTTTTTATCATCCGCAAAGAGAAATTTAGGTAAGTATATATATAAATAAACTATCAAATGCTAGGATACCCTATTGGATACAAATTATAAAAATTATAAGGGCACATATCAACATTATAATAACTATAGGGGTAATTGAGTTAAGACTGGAAAATTACATTAAATTATACAAAAAATAAATATTGAAAATGAGGTTTATGAAAAAAAGAGGAAGTAACACTCATATGCTAACTAAGTTCACAAGTTCAGGGTTATTTAATCAGGTATTAAAGTCAATGGGAACAGAGAAAAGAGGCCTCAGTAACCAACTCCCTTGGCCTCAATATTTTGTCTAGAAAATAACCTACCTTATCTCCTATTTGGATATTTCAAATGATATCATTAAAACTCTAAGTTGATTTTTACAATGGCAATGTTCATAGAATTCAAATCATTTGTTAAACTTTATTTATTTATTTGTATTTAATTATTTGTTTTTTATTATTATGTTCAGTTAGCCAACATATAGTACCTCATTAGTTTTGATGTAGTGTTCAATGATCCATTAGTTGCGTATAACACAATGCTCATTGCAACATGTGCCCTTCTTAATACCCATATTTTAAATAATTATAATGTAAAGAGTATTATCATATTTATTTAAAATAATTTCATATTCATCAAAATCACTTTATATTTGTATTTTCTAAGAAATATAGTAATAGTTCTCAGATGATCTTTTTAAGTCACAAACCAAAGCTAAAAACCATTATCTAAAGAGGTGATGAATATAACCCCTCCAGAAAATTTAAGCTTAAAAAAGATACAAAACTATCAATTATAGTGGAATATTTGCCAATATTATCTTCGGATTAGCATTGCATTATTCCACATATTTCATGGCTTCAGAGTGACTATTATATTTTTGTTACCTGCTGACAATAGTATTATACTTTATCTTATTATGTTGGTAGTATTTTTATTTACTAAATCTCAGGATTGCTTAAAAAGATAAAGTCAATTACAGTTCATCAGTCCCTGCCTCAAAGAACTTGAAGTTGATGTTTGAACCTATATTCCTCTTCCTTTACACTATTTTCAGGACGACCTTTGTCTTATCCATAAGGCATTTTGTGATGTTTAATAAACATAACATTCTCCTTTAGACATCTGCGTTTCCCTTGGTTGTACAGTATCTTGGGGATATCTCTAAACTTTAGAAACTTAAGATAGAAATGTGTTACATTCTACTTATTTACTATACAAAACTCTCAAACCAAGATCTTTAGCTTTGATGCATGGCTTCTGAAAGCACTTGAGCAGCACTTGGACAATATACCAAAGTTGGGACTGATTGATTGGGGCTGCTATTCAAAGACAGTAAAGCCCAACAAAGATATTAACATATGAAAACAACACCTAAATCTACTCTTTTTCTTTTCTTAATATAGTGCCACATAACTAATGGAATATCGATTTTTATAGCATTGAGAAGGGGGACTAATTTGGCAGTGTTGTAAATGGTAATTGGTAAGGGATTTGGACTACTTAAAATTAATTACTATTTTGTGAACAAAGATTTAGAAGCAATAGGGGCTAACTCAATGATGCCAGAATATATAAAGAAGTAAACATTTCCAGATTCAGTTGACTATACTTGTTTTTATTGCCAGAGTAGTACCTTCATAATCATTGTGTAGACATAGAGATAATAAATCCTCTAACTAATATAATCATATAAGAATGAACCGTGGGGCGCCTGGGTGGCTCAGTTGTTAAGCGTCTGCCTTCGGCTCAGGTCATGATCCCAGTGTCCTGGGATCGAGTTCCGCATCAGGCTCCCCGCTCAGCGGGAAGCCTGCTTCTCTCTCTCCCTCTCCCACTCCCCTTGCTTGTGTTCCCTCTCTCGCTGTGCCTCTCTCTGCCAAATTAATAAATAAAATCTTTAAAAAAAAAAAAAGAATGAACTGTGAACTCAGCTTCTGGTACGGCCAAATAAGCTTCTATTATATCAAATCTTAGATAATAGCTATAAACTCTGATTAAAAAAAAATTAATTACTTGAAGGCCCTGAAAAATAAACAGAAAGAGGTATTTTCTATTGGTGATACAACTTTGGAAGAATGAAATAACATGGGGTGAGTTATCCATATTGAAAAAAAAGTCACACTGGTATTGCCTAGAATAGCTAAACAATGAGGGAAGAATCCAAGAAAGGGAAACAGAAAGACAGAATCTCAAGCTATCTGTATAAACTCTGTTCACATCTCTGGATTACAAATAGAATAAACATATCTGGACAACTCAAAGAAGCTTAGATAAGCATAGAAAAATGAACCACAACTTGAGCTTGCTGCCCAAATACAGTGTTTGCAGTTTGAATGCAGTTTGCGGTTAACCACTTATTAAGACAAACAACACATCAAGATACTTCAAAGTAATATAATAGAATCCAGAGTTACCATAATATCACATTTTCCATGTCCAGGATGGAATTAAAAAAAAAAAAAATCTCAACATACGAAGAGCCAGGAAAATGTGACTGTTATTAAGAGAAAAAACACTGAAGGGGCGCCTGGGAGGCTCAGTCTTTAAGTGTCTGCCTTCGGCTCAGGTCATGGTCCCAGGGACCTGGGATGGAGCCCCACATTGGGCTCCCTGCTCTGCGGGAAGCCTGCTTCTCCCTCTCCCACTCTCCCTACTTGTGTTCCCTCTCTCGGTGTGTCTTTCTCTGTCAAATAAATAAATAAAATCTGTAAAAAAAAAAAAAAAAAAAAAGAGAAAAAACACTCAACACAGACCAACCCCAAGAGAACATAGACTTAGCAGATGAGGATTTTAAAGCTTATATTATAACTACTCAAAAGTGAAAGAAAAACATGGTTACAATGAATGTAGAGATTGAAAATTTTAGCAGAGAAATGGAAAATACAAAAACAACCAAATGGATATTTTAGAACAGCAAATTACAATATCTGAAATAAAAAATACTCTGTATGGGCTAAAAAGTATAACAAAGATGGCAAGAAAAAAATAAACATCAAAAGATTATTTATAGCAATTATGCAGTCTGAAGTAGGGTGAACAAAAAGATTTAAAATTATTTTAAGAGAATTAAACTCAGACAAGAAAGTGAATGAAATGTTCCTATTTGATACCAAACATTAAAATATAGTGCTATTTCCTGGGTGGTATATGTAAGTGATGAATCACTAAATTCTACACCTGAAACTAATATTACACTGTATATTAACTAACTGGAATTTAAATAAAAACTTGAAACTACAAACAAAGCAAAATCAAACAAAGCCTACATATACAATTAAATATATACATATATAGTGCTATTTCATTAAAAATAAACAATAAGCAATATTTATTTTCTATGACCCATTTCTTAAATTATTCAGCAAAACCAGTTACTTTATCAATCCTTGTATATTTAAATGTGGTAAAAATGGTAGGAAAATTGTTATAAAAATTGTTGTAGGAAAAATTGTTCAAATACACCAAAAAGTTGCACTCTTTTTATATGAAAATTGAAATAGTTTTGGCTGAAGGAAGTCCAGGAAAATACATGGCAAATACTTCCAAGTGCCAAGTACTATTTTCAGATGTACGGAAAAAGTAATGAAGACTAAATTTAATATGAAATTGGAATTTAATTAAATACTTATTATTTGATCTTGCATTGCTCTTTTATTTTCTTGTAGCCAATTCTTTTCCATTTCTTTGTTTTTAACGGTTTATTTTGATTGATACAATATTATTTTATATTATCATCTAATATAATATTATGATCTAATCGATAGTCTACATGTAATTTAGAAGGAGATTTTAGGGGAAGCTTTGGTATTCTCTGAATCTCCTTCCCTTCCATCCCTATGAAGGAAAGATAAGATCTATTTTTATTTTCAGCTCTAGCCTTGGAAAGATGTTCTAATGTAATACTCTGAGAAAATGATTTATATCTTGGAGTTTCTGATTTATGCTTATGAAATCTAAAGGATTGGGAACTGTGGCCAGCCAATGGTCGAATGATAAAGAGATATTGTTGAATTGGCAACCACCAATGTTTTTTTTTGTGGGGAGTGGGGAGAAAAGGGAAAAAAGGATGTGAGTGTTGCCTTTTTTTTTTTTTTTTTCCCTTGTTCCTCACGTGTAGAGTACTCAAGACAGAGCTGGCAGGAAGTTCTTTTGGATCCCGATCGAGCCGACTGCCCAGAGGTCAAGGAACTCAGTAAAAAGAAGCTGGATGCCAGAGGAGGCAATTTTAAGTGACCAGATGGAGAAATTGTGTCTTTCCACATTAAAAACAAAACTGCAGGTGAGAAATGACTGGTGGCGGGATGTCTTCAACGAACAGATAGCCACAGACATGAGAGAAAAGATTTACCTTGAAACATTAGCCAAGCTCAAGGAGCCCAAAAATCAGCTTATGATGGTATCAGTCGTTAAATACACTTTCTACTTCCTTACTGTTACACCGCCTTGCTACTCCAAACTTAATGCAGACAAAAGCAGCATATTAAGTGAGGGAGTGGGAGTAAAAACTCTTAATTTTACTGATTACACTTCAAAAAAAAATGTTATTGGATCAAAATCATGAGTACGTGGTAAAAAAAAAAAAAAAAAAATCCCCATAAGTACTCCAGTTATATGCTCTCTCAGTATTTTCAAATCCTCTGTACGAAATAGTTCACTGGCTATTCTCTGTCAAAGACCAGTGAACCAGATTACCTATACTGAGGCAACTGTCTTCTGAGTATATGGATCACAGGCTCTGCAATTGTCTATGTACCACTGGCAAGCCTTCTCCTTTGTAGGATCTTAGCTTTTGCTGTTGATTACCGCAAATCCCATTAACCCTCCATGCTTTTCTGCTTAGATCACTCACATTCTCATTTTACAAGCACTTTAAATTTTCATTCCAATACATTAGAATTGCTGCACTACAATGCCCCTTTAAAAAGATTTTTGTGCTTTACAAAGTCAGTTTTCTTGACTTTTCTACCTTTTGCTTAACACTACGCCAATGTAGCATTCAGCCATATAAGAATTTTTCTGAGGTGATTTCTTTTCATCAAGCACATTGTATGTCTTTTGTACCCTGCTTCAAAAATTGACCTAGGGTGACCTTGGCCTTATCTTATTAAATTGCTACATCAAAATTTCACCTATACTATTCAAATCGTAAGACTTTAAGTATTGCTCTATTGAGTACCCCCTATGATACACTAAAGGTTGAACAGATAGTGTGTCATATTTGTAACCTGATGTCCAGTATTCAGATCTGTATATTTTTCAAAGCATGGTATGAGTCACTTGAGGGAATCCATTATAAGTACATTGAATATACTGACCTTGATACTAATTGTGATCAAGGTTCATTAACATGTAAACTGGATGAATATGTTGCGATTGGGAGTCGAGGACTAACTAAAAAATATCAACACTAAATGTATGGAAGTAAAACCATGATCAGCAATACTAAATGTACAGCTCAATCAATTTTGCCTGGATTTCTAACGGACTACCTATTATATTTTCTAGAACTTATTTAATTCATTTTCCACTGTCCAACACTCTGACCTTTGTTCTATTCAGAGAACAGCCACCTTACTACATTGATGGAATCAGGGAATTCATGTAAGTTCTCTCAAGTTTTTTCCTTTCTACTTCAAAATTTCTTTGCATTCTTCTTCTCACAAGAAGGATTTTTCCCTCACTTTTTCAGGAAGTGTGAATTCCATTTCTTCTGATTTTATTAATAATTTCCTTTCCCTTTTGCTTGCTTTTCTATTTATCCACCAAATCCTTTCCAACTTACAATTTTTTTTTTTTTAAAGTTTTGCCATCATAAGTGAGTCATTGAGGTTTGTTGGCTGAAATTACTCATTATCCATTTACTTCTAAACCTTTGCTTCTTGGTATCTGTCTCCACCACTTTATTAAATGGTGCCCAGTGATTTTTATTCTCAGCCCACTTATTTTTGACTACCAGGAGCCATTGACACTGCTGGTCATTTCCTTATAGTCCAGATCAGCAAATAGTTAATTGTCTGCCGGTTGTGTTCCTAGAACGGATTTATCCATATGACCATTGGTTTTTGTTTGTTTGTTTGTTGGTTTTTTTGTTTTGTTTTTGTTAGTTTGTTTTCTGTCATACCTCCTCAGGTTGCTGTGGTAATTTAGGGTTTCAGGGCAATTGAGTATCAAGTGAAACCTTAACCACTCATGTTTAATTTCTTAGGGAGCAGGCTTCATCTTGTGCCTTCAAGATTGATATTTATAAGAACACTCCTGATGATACTTTCATGGCAAGGGATTCACTTCTTCTGGTGGGCATCTCTAATTCACATATCAGCTTTTCAATGAGGACAGCTTAAGAGAGGAAAGATTTCTGTTATACTTGTGCTAATATTTCTGAATCCCTAAGAATATAGAAAACATTTTGATGCTGTTTTCCAACATATTGCTTTACATACTTTTAATTTGACTATTACCTCTGGCCTAAGCCCCGACTCTTTGAAGTTTTATTTTTTTCTAAAAATGCCTCAAAAATATCTTTAAACTAACTCAATTGCCTGCTTCTTAAAGGGATAATGCATTAAAAAAAATCTGTTTATCATGGAATTTACATAAAATCGCATAACTTAATGTAAATCTTTTTTTTTTTTAAGATTTTATTTATTTATTTGAGAGAGAGAGAATGAGAGACAGAGAGCATGAGAGGGAGGAGGGTCGGAGGGAGAAGCAGACTCCCTGCCGAGCAGGGAGCCCGATGCGGGACTCGATCCCGGGACTCCAGGATCATGACCTGAGCCGAAGGCAGTCGCTTAACCAACTGAGCCACCCAGGCGCCCCAACTTAATGTAAATCTAACAAGATTTCTAAAGTTTTTTTATAGTATTCTTCACATAGGTCAATTAGATGATGTTAGCATATATTACCTAAAGGTTTAATTGATATTTAAAAAGTCAGACCCCTTCTTCCTTTTTATGGTATAAAGATCTATAAGACAGCATGCCCAAGGGTAGGATTTTGCAAGTACTATTTATTGATTGTGTAAATTTAATAAGCTCCAGATCCATTTTAAGTATCTATGATAATTTTCAAATCTCACAACTATGAGCCACCAAGAGCACTTGCTCTCAAAAGAGTATTTGTGTAAAGTCTTTTTCTATACCTACCTCCTTTCCCTTTGCAGGTTGAAATAAATGGGTTATTCAGACCTACAGCAGACACAGTATTTATCTAAACGTGTGCTGACTATGCAGGTGTCATTTGGAATTTTTGAAATGCCAATGTTAAAACAGGAAACCTACATAATCAATTTAAAAATCATCCTTCATTATTCCAAGTTTAAATTAAGAAAATAATGCCTAAAGGAAATTCAGACTAAAATCTGCTTCTTGGGCATACTGTTTCCACGGGGAATTTATATTCTATCAATTTCTTTAGGGCATCATTGTCTTAATTTAAATTTGAAGAGATGAAGGATGAGTTCTTAAAATTACACTGTGTATTTGCAGAACTGGGCATTTATTATTTTTTCCTCATGGAATAGAAGTAAAACTTCTCAAACACTGATCTGATTATATTTTTGTAATATTTTTTTTTTTACTCAAAGTTAAGGTGAAGAAACCCAACAAAGCAAATAAATGACATTCTTTTGATCCATTTTAATGGCATTTTTACCCACTTTTGAGGCCTCTTCAGTAAGTTTATTAGTAGACACATACTACCTATTGTGACATGAGATAATGAACGCCGGCAAAATTGGTCAATTCGGAAGTCTCTGAGACCCAGAACTTCACATTTTCTATGAGGAGCATATGTTATTGGGAACAAGAATCGTCTCTGTAGTTAGGCATAATGTAATGTCTAGAAAGGATAGTGCCATAAAATGGGTGGAATTCCAGACAATATGCATAAGGGATGGCTAGCAAGACATAACAAAATACTTAGAAGAGAGGCTAATGGGATCCCAGCAACAGGAAGTCTAGAAGCGAGCAAGAAGCAGGCTCAGTTGTCAGGCAGCAAGAGAGAAGGGATACCACAGAGTTTGAGCTCAGACACTTGGTTCTAAACCTGTAGGACACAAGCTAGAGATGAGAGAATGATCCTCAATGACAGGAGTACAGGGCAGAATGTGTAAATAAATGTAGGTAAATAAAGAAGAATTGAAGTAGGGCGCCTGGGTGGCTCAGTTGGTTAAGTGACTGCCTTCGGCTCAGGTCGTGATCCTGGAGTCCCGGGATCGAGTCCCACATTGGGCTCCCTGCTCAGCGGGGAGTCTGCTTCTCCCTCTGACCCTCCTCCTTCTCATGCTCTCTGTCTCTCATTCTCTCTCTCGCAAATAAATAAAATCTTTAAAAAAAAAAAAGAAGAATTGAAGTAGCAAGCTGAAATGCAGAGCAAAATAATTATGTTTCTTAGAACAAGCAAAAGAGAGCAACAAGTTTAACTTAAATAGTCATTTGAATATTATTATTATTTTTTTTTTTCCTGGGGCGCCTGGGTGGCTCATTTGGTTAAACGTCTGCCTTCGGCTCAGGTCATTATTCCGGGGTCCTGGGATTGAGTCCAGCACTGGGCTCCCTGCTCAGTGGGGAACCTGCTTCTCCCTCTGCTCTTCCCCCCTGCTTGGGCTCTCTCTCTCTCTTAAATAAATAACTAAAATCTTTAAAAAATAAATAATATTTTTTTTTTTTCCTAAAGATACTATTGTACCCAGATACTTGACATAGATAAACTACTAGTTAGCTATCAAACATGTATTGACTTGTTAATTTTAGCCATTCTGACTGGTGTGAGGTGGTATCTCATTGAGGTTTTGGGGGAAATTGGAGAGGGACACGAACCATGAGAGACTATGGACTCTGAGAAACAAACCAAGGTTTCTAGAGGGGAGGTGGTGAGGGGATGGGTTAGCCTGGGGATGGGTATTAAAGAGGGCACATATTGAATGGAGCACTAGGTGTTATATGCAAACAATGCATCATGGATCACTACATCAAAAACGAATGATGTAATGTATGGTGATTAACATAACATAATAAAATAAAATAAAATAAAATAAAATAAAGCAGTAAGTTCCAAAAAAAAAAAAAATATATATATATATATATATATATATATATATATGTATTGACAATGAAAGGTAAAGGTCTGTGGGATAAAGATCTGTATAAGCTATTTTAGTGAAAATGTTAACATTTTAAACAGCACAACTTGATATAAAATATATATGATGAAAAAATAAATTATTCTTATTCTCTTAGTAAAGGAATTTCAATTTTTAACAAATTTTACAACTCTATTTTTGACATAAAACAAATTGCTCATATTAAAGGGTGCAATATGATACATTTTAATAAATGTCTACCTCCATGAAACCACCAAAATGAAGATAATGCATATATCCATCATGACCCCAAAGTTTCTAAATTTCTTTTTTTTAACCCTCCTTCCTGCCACCCCCTGCACACTCATCCAGTCTTCAAGCAAACAATGATTTCTTTTCTGTTACTAAAGATTTGTTTTCATCTTCTAGAATTTTATATATAGAATTATATATATATAAAATATAAATTTTATATAATTTTATATAAATTTTATATATAGACTGTATAGAGTATGTCTTCTTTTTTGATTTTTTTGACTCTACATAATTATTTTGAGATTCATCCATGTTGTTTCTATGTCAGTAATATATTCCTTTCAATTGCTGAGTAATGTGGATAATACCAAAAAATGTTTTATCCATTCACCTGTTACTGGACATTTAGGCTGTTTCCGGTTTTAATGTGGACATATGCTGTGACATATGAGAGAAATACTGGGTCATATGGTATGTGTATGTATAATATTTCATGAAACTGCCAAATTATTTTCCAAAGTAGTTGTGTCATTTTACTTCCCCATAAGCAATGTAAGAAAATTCCAGTTGTTATATATCATATCAATACTTGGCAAAATGAATATACTACACATTCTTTTTTTGTCTCATGGTATCTCATAGTAATTTTAATTTGCATTTCCTTAATGAGTGATAACCTTGAAAATATTTGCCTGTGCCTATTCTCCATTTGTATCTTTTTAGATAAAGTAGTTCAATTTTTTGCCCATTTCTTAATTGGTCACTTTCAGGTGACTGATTTATTCTTAAATGAGCTTTAGCAGCTTTGTCTTTCAAAGAATATGTTTGTTGAGTTGAAGGTGAATTTATTGACATGAAGTTATTTATATTATTCCCTTATTATCATTTTACTGTCTGTGGAATCTGAAATGATTTCACCTCTGTCATCCCAAGTATTAGTAGCATGTTTGTTCCCTTTTCTTTCTTGATCATTCTGGACAGTTTTCCAATTTTGTCTTTTCTAAAAACCTGTATTTTTGTATAATTTATTTTATTTATTGCTTTTCTTTTACCTATTTCAATTACTTCTGCTTTTATCTTTATTGGTCCCTTTATTCTGCTTATTTTGAATATAAGTTGATTTTCTTTTTGTACTTTTCTTTAAATCAAAACTAGATCATTGATCTCTGGGCTTTTTTCTTCTATTTATTTATTTGAGAGAGAGTGTGCATCAGAAGAGGGGAGGAGGGGAAGGAGAGGGACAAGCAGACTCCCCACTGAGCAGGGAGCTCAATGCCATCATGACCCCGGGATCATGACTTGAGTAGAAGGCAGACATTTAACCGACTGAGTCACCCAGGTACCCAGCTTTCCTCTTTTCTAATACAGGTCTCTGCGTGGCATGCACTATTTAAATTCCTCCCCACACATTTTGAAACAATATGTTTTAATTTTCATTAAGTTCATAATGTGTTCTAATTTCCCATTTTATTTCTTCTTTAACCCATGGGTTATTTGGTAGTGTATAATTTGGTTTGCAAATATTTTAATATGTTATGGATGTCCTTCTGTTATTGATTTTAATTTAATTCCTGGTGATTTGAGAATGTACTTTGTTTGATTTTAATCTTTTTAGATGTGCTAATGCCTTTTTACATCACAGAATATATTCCATCTTGGTAAATGCATTATGAGAGCTTTGCGCAGTGGCAGTATCGTAACCAATGAGGTTTATCTGAGGTGTGATTATTGCTAATTGTAAATATATCATGAGAACTTTGACAAATGTATAATTTTTTATTGACTTTTTTTAACTTCATTTTTTAGAGTAATTTTAGAGCATTAGGTTTTTAGAACATTTTTTAGAGTTGTTAGAGTCACAGAAAAATTAAGAAAATACAGAGATTTTTCCATGCACTCCCTGCCCACACATATGCACTGCTTCCCCTATTATCCATATTCTCCACCACAGGGGTACATGTGTTACAACTGATGAACTTACATTAACACATCATAATCACCCAAATCCATAGTTTACATCACAGTCCAGTCTTGGTATTGTATGTTCTATAGGTTTTGACAAATGTATAATGACATATCCATCATTATCAGATCATACAGAGCATATTCACTGCCCTCCAAATCCTCTGTGTTCTGCCTATCATTTCCCCCTCCATTCCCCAACCCCAGGCAATCACTGATTTTTTTACTGTCTCCATAGTTTTGTCTTTAACATGATGTCATAGAGTTGAAATCATGTAGTATGAAGCCTTTTCAAATTGGTTTCTTTCACTTAGTAATATGCCTTTAAGGTTCCTCCATATCTTTCATGGCTTGATAGTTCATTTCTTTTTAATACCAGTTAATATTCTATTGTCTGGTTGTACCAGTTTACCCATCCGCCTACTGGAGTACATCTTGGTTGTTTACAAGTTTTGGCAATTATGAATAAAGCTGTTATAAACATCTGTGTGCAGCTTTTGTGGAGGCATAAGTCTTTAACACTTTTGGCTAAATACTAAGGAGTGCAATTACTGGATCATATGGCAAGAGTGTGTTTAGTTTTGTAAAAATCTGTCAAACTGTCTTCCAAAGTGACTGTACCACTTTGCATTTCCACCAACAATAAATGAGAGCTCCTAGGGGCGCCTGGCTGACTCAGTCATTAAGGATCTGCCTTCAGTTCGCTTGGGTCCTGGGATCGAGCCCCTCATAGGGCTGCCTGCTCAGCGGGAAACCTGCTTCTCCCTTTCCCACTTCCCCTGCGTGTGTTCTCTCTCGCTGTGTCTCTCTCTGTCAAATAAATTAAAAAAAAAAATCTTTTTAATAAATAAATAAATAAATAAATAAATGTGAGCTCCTATTGCTCCACATCCTCACTAGGATTTGGTGTTGTCAGTGTTTTGTATTTTAATCACCTAATAGCTGTGTAAATAGTATCTCATTGTTGTTTTAATTTGCATTTCCCCCATAATATATAATGTGGAGTCTCTTTCTATATGCTTATTTTTCATCTGTATATCTTCTTTGGTAGGAATTTTTTAAGGACTTTAGCCTATTCTTAAAGCATATTTGTTTTCTTATTCTTGAGCTTTGAGAGTTCTTTGTATATTTTAGATAATCCCTTTATCAAACGTGTTTTTTACAAATCTTTACTTCCAGCCTTTGGCTTGTCTTTTTATTCTCTTGACATTATCTTTTGTAGAGTAAAAGTTTTAATTTGAATGATGTCCAGTTTATCAATTATTTCTTTCATTGACTCTGCTTCTGGTGTCATACCTAAAGAGTCATCTCCATATCCAAGGTCATCTAGATTTTCTCCTATTAGTTATCTTCTAGGAGTTTTATAGTTCTACATTTTACATTTAGGTCTATGATCCATTTTGATTTAATTTTGTTAATTTCTGTCTGTGTCTAGATTCTTTTTTTTTTTTTTTTTGCCAATGGATGCCTAGTTGTTCCAGCACCATTTGTTGAAAAGACTATCTTGGCTCCATTTTATTACTTTTGCTTTTTTTGGCCAAAGATCAGTTGACTATATTTCTGTGGTGTATTTCTGGGTGCCCTAGTCTATTCCATTCATTTATTTGTCTATTCTTTTACCAAAATGTCTTGATGACTGCAACTTTTTAGAAAGTCTTGAAGTTGGTTAGTGTCAGTTTTCCAACTTTTGTTTTTCTACTTCAATATTGTGTTTTATTGTCTGTGGGATCTGTAGAGATGTTCTGTCTTTTGTTTCTGATATTACTAACTTGTATTCTCTCCTTTGTTTTCTTAGTTAGCCTGGCTAGAAGCTTATTGATATTATTTTTCTTTTCAAAGAACCACCTTTTGGTGTCATTGATTTTTCTGTAATGATTTTGTGTTTTCAGTTCTATTGATTTGTGCTCTAATTCTTATTATTTCTTTTCCCCTGCTTACTTTGTATTTAGGTTGTTCTTTTTCTAGTTTCCTAAGGTAGAAATGGATGATTGATTTTAGATTTTCCTTCCTTTTTAATATATGCATTTGATGCTATAAATTTCTAAGCACTGCTTTTGTTGCATCCAACAAATTCTAACAAATTGTGTTTTCTTTTTCATTAGTTCAAGATATTTTTAAATTTCTCTTGAGATTTCATCTTTGACTCATGTATTATTCAGATGTGTGTTGGTTTAATCTCAATGTATTTTGGTATTATCCAGTTATTTTTCTGTTATTGATTTCTAATTTAATTGCACTGTGATATGAGAACAGACATAGTGTGATTTCTATTCTTTTCAATTTGTTAAGGTGTGTTCTATGGATCAGAATATGTTCTATCTTGGTAAATGTTCCTTGTGAGCTTGAGAAAAAATATGTATTCTGCTGTTTTGCATGAAGTAATCTATAGGTACCAAGTACATCAAGTTGATTGATGGTGTCTTTGAGTTCAAATATTTTCTTACTGATTTTCTTCCTGCTAGATCTCTCCATTTCTAATACAGGAGTGTTGAAATCTCCAACTATGATAATGGATTCATCTTTTTCTCCTTGATGTTCTATCTGTTTTGACTCACATAATCTGATACTCTGTTGTCAGGTGCATAGATTAAAGATTGTTATATCTTCTTGGAGACTGTTGTCATTATGTAATTGTTATCTTTGTCCCTGATAATTTTCCTTGCTTTGAAGTCTGCTCTGTTTGATATTAATATAGTTTTTCCTGCTTTCTTTGATTAGTGTTAGAATGTTATATTTTTCTCCCTCCATCTACACTTAATCTATATATGTATTTGTATTTAAAATGACAACATATAGTTGGGTCCTGTTTTTTATTGAAATAGTTGGATTAATGTCTACCATGGTTGTTACTGTTTTCAATTTGTTATCCTTCTTCTTTGTTCCTATTTTTGTCTTCTACTCTTTTCTGTCTTTTGTTGAGCATTTTATATGATTCAATTTTCCCTTCTTTCTTAGATTTAATTTTTTCGTGGTTACAGTGTAGTTTTCTTTTTTTTTTTAAGATTTTATTTATTTATTTGAGACAGAGAGAATGAGAGAGACAGAGAGCACATGAGAGGGGGGAGGGTTGGAGGGAGAAGCAGGCTCCCTGCCGAGCAGGGAGCCCGATGCGGGACTCGATCCTGGGACTCCAGGATCATGACCTGAGCCGAAGGCATTCGCTTAACCAACTGAGCCACCCAGGCTCCCTACAGTGTAGTTTTCAATATATGTTTATTGCTAATCCAAGTCTGCTTTCAAATATTGCTATATCACTGCACATGTGGTGTGTATACCTTATAATAACAAAATGTCCTAATTCTTTCTCCATTTTTTGTATCACTGATGTCATTCATTTCACTTATATATAAGCATACATATACATATATATCCATAAAATATATACATAAGAAAAATAATCCACTACATTTTTGCCATTATTATTTTGAATAAACTAATATGTTAGATCCACCAAGAATCTGAAAAATGAAAGTTTTTATTTTACCTTTACTTATTCCTTCAATGCTCTTCCTTGCTTATGTAGATTCCAGTTTCTGACCTATTTTTTTCCCTTCTCTCTAAAGAAACCTTTAACATTTCTTGCAAGACAGGTCTACTGACAATGAATTCCTTACATTTTTGTTTGTCTGAGAAAGTCCATTTCTTCTTCACCTTTGGATGACAATTTTGAAGGGTAAAGGATTCTAGGTTGTTGTTGTTTTTTTTTTTTTTTTCTCAATACTCTAAATATTTTGCTCCACTCTCTAAGATCCGAACCAAAATACTGACAAATAAATTTGGCAACATATATAAAGAATTCTACCCAATGGCCAAATGGAATTTATCCAATGGGTATAAGATTAGTTTAATATCTAAATATCAACTAATGTAATATGCTTTATTAACAGAATAAAGAATAAAGAATATAATTATTTTAATAGATACAATAAACATTTGACAAAATACAGCAGACATTTATGATAAACACTTGCAGCATTAAATTACTCAACCTAATAAAGGGTATCCACAAAAGGTATATAGTTAAAATTATACTTAATGAGAAAGACCCAATGCTTTGTTTTGTTTTTTTAAAAGATTTTATTTATTTATTTGAGAGAGAGAATGAGATAGAGAGAGAGAGAGCATGAGGGGGGATGGTCAGAGGGAGAAGCAGACTCCCTGACAGCAGGGAGCCCGATGCAGGACTGGATCCTGGGACTCCAGGATCATGACCTGAGCCGAAGGCAGTCGCTTAACCAAGTGAGCCACCCAGGCGCCCCTAGAAAGACCCAATGTTTTACTCTACTAGCATTGCCAGATAAAACAGAAGATACTTAGACTGAAATATTAGATAACAACGATTTTACTATGTCCTATTTGTAAGTATGTCTCAAATATTGTACATGACATACTAATACTAAAAAAAAACACATTATTTATCTGATATATCCAAATGTAACTTAGTGTTCTGTATTTTTATTTGCTAAATTTGGCAACTTATCCCCTAATTCAAGAATAAGACAACTGTAGCCATTTTTGTCATTTCTATCCGATGTTGTAGAGAAAATTTTGCTGGTATACTGGAAGTTTTTCTAGTGTTAATACCAGGTACAGTATACCCATGCTATGACAAGGTGGAAAAAATAAGAGCATCTAGATTAGAAAAAAGTAAATAATATTGTCTTTACTCACAGATGACATAATCCTGTATATAGATAATCCCAAGAAAACTAACAACAATAAAAAGCTACCCCAACTCATAAATGGCTTTTGAAACTATGCAAAGGAAAAGATTAATATATAAAAATCAGTTATTTTTCTATACTATCAATAAAAACAGGCCAAAAGATAAAATTGAGAAAACAATTCCATTTTCTATAGCACCAAAAAGAAAAATACACTTAAGAACAAATTTAACAACAATAAAAAAAAAAATACCTATACACTAAAATGCTGAGAGGAATTAATAAAATCTAAATGTCTAAATAAGTGGAAAGACATTTCATGTCTCGAATCAGTAAGATGGAAATTCCCTCCAAATTGATATACAGATTCAACATAATCCTAATCACAAATAAGCAGGCTAATTTGTAGCAATCGACAGGTCATTCTTAATCTTAAAATTTACATAAAAGTGCAAAAGAACTAGAAGAGCCAAAAAAAAAAATTAAAAACAAAGAACAAACTTTGAAGACTTACATTCCCCAATTTCAAAACTATATAAAGCTACAGTAACCAAGACAGGGTGATGTTTGCATAAGAATAGAAAAAGTCCAGAAATAAACTTTTACTTTTATTGTTGGTTGGCTTTTGTGTACCAAGAAAATTCAATGCAGAAAGGAAACTTTTGGAGAAATTAAACTTAAATCCTGGCCTTATGACATATACAAAATTAATTTTAAATGGAGCTTGGTCCTAAACATAAGCACTAAAACCATACAATTTCTAGAAAAAACAAGAGAAAATCACTGTGACTTTGGATTAGACAACAATTTTTCTTATATAAGAGAAAAAATATAATCTATTACAAAATGATAAATTTGATCTCATCAAAACTAAAAATGTATTCTCATAAAAGCACGCAATTGAGAAAATAGTAAGACAAACCACAGATTGAGTGAAAATATTTGTAAATCATATATGTGGTAAAGAACTTGTATTCATAATATATAAAGAAAACGTACAACTCAATTTAAAAAAGTCCAGTTAAGAAATGGGCAAAATAATTGAATAGACATTTCATCTAAGAAGACTTACAAATGATAAATAAGCACATTTTATTGGATAATTTTAACTTTTTCAAAAGATTTTATTTATTTATTTGGCAGAGAGAGAGAGAGCACAAGTAGGCAGAGCAGCAGGCAGAGAGAGAGGGGGAAGCAGATTCCCCGCTGAGCAGGAAGCCCAACGCCATGCGGGGCTCAATCCCAGAACCCTGGCATCATGACCTAAGCCGAAGGCAGACGCTTAACCATCTGAGCCACCCAGGTGCCTCTGGATCATTTTAATTGTTATGTCTTCAAGTTATCTAATCTTTTCCTCTGAATTTTCTAATCTGCTGTTAATCCTATACAGTGAAGTTTTGAAAAATTTCAAACATATTTTTCCTCTCTAGAAGTTCTGCTTAGATCTTTTCTATTTCTTCCATGTCTCTACTTAAATATGGTAAATGCTTCATATGCTTTCTTGAAAATATGTAATATAGTTATAATAACTTTTAGTATATTTATATACTAAATCTATCATCTGTGTCATTGTTGTGTCTGTTTCTAACCAACCATTGATACTACCAACAATCATTGCCTGCCATATATTTCATTGCTCTGTTTTTTCTCATCCATTTAATTTTTCTTCCCTCCTTTTTCTTCCTCTCCTTAGTCCTTAAATATAACAATCCTGCATCTGTTTCTTTTTTAGCTCTATTTTTTCTCTTAATAGAACATCTAAGTAATATTTATTTTCTTTATTTCAGAGATTTTCACTGTACTACTTGCTTTAACATTTCTGTGTCCCTAGAAGTTTGTTTGTTTGTTTGTTTTGAACTATATGTGCTCTCTCCTATTCACTCTTTCTTTGTGTTTCTGTCTGATCATCCATAACATCTATATGTCCATGTGTAAAATAGAACTGATTTTTATTCTTCTAAAACCATTCTTCCTCTTACACTAATTCTTGGCCTCTCTGATAAGTTATGGCATTTCTTATTTTCAGCCTTGTTCAATTGGAAAAAGTTGATTAACTTTTCTAATGCTTAGTTGCCTCATCTGTAATATTGATATATTTATATCATTTCACTCACTGAAACTTAAATGAACTACTAGTACTTGACCATGCTAGGGTTCTATCCTCAGGTCTCTTCTCTGATGGCACTCAACTCCTCATGTGACCTTATCCAGGATAATGGATTTACATTACCCCTGTACCATTGTAATGCCCACCTTAGCATGACCCTGAATGCCAGACTCCTTTAAACACTTAGGATTATGATCATGATAGACATCCCAAAGTCTACAACTAACTCCTGACTTACTCTCATCAAATGTGCTCCTCCCATAGCTTCCTCATCTAACTAAATGCCAAATTTACCTTTTTAGTTGCTCAGACCACAGATCTCAGGGACAATCTCCCTCTTCCCTTTCTGTCCCATCTCAGGGCCAATTCACCAACCAAATGTATTGGTTCTACTTTCAAGGTACATTAGGAAACTTTTGACTTCTCACAACTTGCGTCTCTGCACTCCGGTTTAAACCTTCCTGGTCTCTCATTGAAATGGTTAGAAGAGCTTCCTAACTTGTCTCCATGGTTCCACTGTTGTTTATTTCCAGTGTCCAGTTATCCTTTTAAATCATTTATTAAAACTAAACACCTCCCCACCTGTCTGACTTCATCACCTACTGTTCTTCTTCCTTATTCATTCTCTTCTAGCCCCTTGGGCTCTGCTGTTCATCTGCCTGGAATATTTTTAATTTAGGTATTGGCACAGCTCAATCCTTTACTCTCTTCATGATTCTTCTCATGTTACTTTATCACTGAGGCCTTTCTTAGAGACTGTATATAACAATAATACCCCTCCCCATTCCTGGCAGAAGTTCCTCTTACACAATGAGCAGGAGTTGAATTACTTTTTCCAATTATTCATTCCAATTCCATGTAAGAGGATTATACATCCCTACCTGCTGCCATATGATTTACAGTACCATCCTGCAGAAGGAATATACTTGCCTGCTTTATTGAAATCACAATTTACTACATGATTTGTTTGGCCAATGAAATGAGAACAGATGTGGTAGTATTCCAGTTAGGTCAGAGGTTTTACTGCTCAGTTTATAGTTTTGTTCAGTTCCCTGCACTTTTTGGTCTGCCATGAGAATCTTTGTCCCAGATTGTTAGAGTAGGACCACATCTGACCTGAGTCAGTGCGAAGCACTGTGATTTCAGAATTATTATCACAACATAATAGTTGAGGTTGACCATCTGGATATACTATATATTTCATATTTTATTTTACTGTCTTCCCTACAAAAGTGTTACTAATATGGGGGCAAGGACTTGGTCAGTTTTGTTTTCTCTAATATACGCAGAACCTAACACAGTGCCTGACACATGGTGACATTCAATAAATGTTTGCATAATGAATAATTAAATAAATAAGTGGATATACTTATATATCTATACAAAAATACTAAATTTTCAAATATGAAATTAGCATTGTTTAAAGTAACATGCTTTTCAACTTTTATAGACTCCATTATGTAGAGATGAAAGCTTTGCTCATAGTATGTGCTTAATATAAATTTTCTGAATATAGTTAAATTAATATTTACCATCAGTTTGTGTCAGAGGATAAGAAATTTCAAACATATTTTTTATTTACTAATGACTTTGTAAAGTAGTGTGAATTTTAATCTCTTTGCAGATTGTGAAAGGTATGCTTTAATTGACTCAAGCTGTCTACCAATGATTTGAATACTAATAAGTCCCCTCTATGCTCATATTGCAAAGATCATGAACTTTCAGTCTTATTAGACATTAACAATTAAGATCAGATTTGATTCAATATGTCAACAAAGATGAACTGAGTACTTATTATGTGCAGGCATCATTCAAGGAGCTGTGAAAATAATTTAAAAGGTGATTTTAGATGCATATATAATATCACTATATTGAGTATGCTAGTTGAAAGGTCCAGGAAAGATATTATATTTGAGCTAATATATGCAGTGGAATTTTTCTTTTACTTCTTGGCAGAGATGAGAAAAGAAATTACATGAGGACTTTCAATTTTCTTTTGCGTGGTATTTTTATTTTCAGGATTCCAAAAGAGTTAATCATTAATTCATTCAACATATACTCATTGAGGGTGTATCAAGTTCAAGGCATCCTGCTAGGATCCATGTACTAAGAAGATGTAGAAAAAGTTCTTCCCCTCAAGAAGTGCCAAAACAGCTGTTTTCTATACAGATAGCGTTAAGAAAATAAAGAAAAATTCTATTTAAAAAAAGTAACCATGAAAGTGTAAATCACCTAATTTCAGGCTAAGGAAAGTGGATTTATTTTCTCCTAATGAAGAGGTAAGAGAAATTGGTATAATCAGTGTACCTGAAAGACTGATGCTCCCAGGGAAGCTGAACAGGTCCTAGGATGGCCAAATGTCCCAGTAGAGTCACTACCAGCCCCAGGTAACCTCATTTGCTCATGTGCCATATAAATGTGATTATTTTCTACATGCAGGATAATATGAAAAAGTTTGGGGAATGCTGCTTTAGAGAGTTTTACACTGTCATTAGAACCACCAAAGGTTTTGGCTAGAAAGTTACATCCATAGTTTATCTCAGAAATGTTACTTACAGTTATTGAAAAACAATATGATAAGCAGCCAAAGACAGACAGCACTGAAATAGGCAATAGACTGCCCTGGGTTTCTCTATGTCTTCACAGATTTAAACCTCTGAATTCATGGTACTTTCTTTTTTATCTCCCTTCTATTTTTCTATCTGACTTCAAAATTTTGAATTTTTTGTTTTAAAATTTCAGGTTAATATTTTAATAACAAATATTTTACTTCATCTCTAAGTACTTCTGTGACCTTTAAAAATATACACACAGCTACTGTGAACATTTATCATGGAAACGTGAATTAATATATGAGTAAGCTTTTTCAAACTCTGCTTCAAAGTTCTTAGCTCCTCCAGAGAGAAAAAAAAAAAAAAATATATATATATATATATATTTATTCCCTCCCCCAGGATCCAGCTTCAGAAATGTTCCATTATGCTAGGTAAAACTGTTTTCCTTATTCTCACAGAAACTTCCAAGATCTGTAATATCTTCATGTGCCTATAATATTTTATATATTGCATTCAGGATTTTTCACATTTGTTTAGCCATATACATGGCTTTTGTTTCTTCCTTGAGCACTAGAGCATTTCAGAAGAGTAATAATGTTCAATGAAACACTGTTTGGGAAATATGGATATTGTCCTAAAATTGTAAAATTTTCAACTCTTCTAATATTGTTGTAAAAGATTAAATGCAATGCCAAGCCAAATCTAGTGATTTTTGTTACTGTTGTTGTTCTGTGGAAACTGATAAGGGGAATCTAAAATTTATTTGGAAAAGCAAAGGGTCAGGAGCAACCAGGGTACATTAATTATGAATTGTTACATTTTAAAAATACCCCCAAATTAGGAGCTTAAAACAATATTCATTGTTTTGTGAGTCAGCAATTTGGATGAGGTTAGCTGGGCACTTTAGTTGGTCTCAGCTGAACTTGTTACTGCTGTGAGAGTAAGCTGTTGGCTCTATAGACACTAGATGGTCCCCAAGGGTAGCAGTCCCTTGTTGGATGGAGGTGGGCTAGGCCTCTCTCTCTACGCGGTATCTCATCCTCCAGGGAGCTGGTCCTCCTTACCTGGCTGTCGAGGGGCATCAAGAAAGCAAGCATAGAAGCTGCAAGGCCTCATGAGACCTGGGGTCAAACGCACAGTAATGTCTCCCACAGTCTCTTCTACAGTTTCCTTATCAACATAACTCAAAGGCCAACCCAAGATTCAAACTTTGGGGCAATAGACTCCACCCCATTATGTGAGAATTTGAAAAGAATCTGTGACCATCTTTAACCTACCACAAAAGAGAATCTTCAAAAAGAATGGAAAAGGTGAAGGGCTATACTAGCAGATATGAAAATTTATCATCAAGGTGTGGTAATTAAGACATTGTGTATTAGTGCAAGTACAGACAAATAGATCAAATGAACAGATTTAGAGTGTGTAGAAAGAGATCCTCACTCGATTTATGGCAAAGATGAGACTGGGGTTCAGTGGAGAAAGGTGGTACCTATCTGGATTTATCTTTATTTTGCCTTTAATTTTATAAGATTTTTTCATTTGATATAAAATTCTGTTTGAAATTATTTTATTTTTTTTAAGTTATTTTCTTTAAATTTTAAATATCTTCTGTTTGTCTTTTGCCTTCACTGTATTTACTAAGCTATGTCTGGGTATGGTTTTCTTTAAATTTTTCCTTTTTAGGGTTCATAGCTAATGCCAAACCTGCAACAATCTTCCCTTCAAATTGAGGAAGGACAGTAGTAAATTATGAGGACAGCAGTAAACAAGGACAGTATTAAGTAGTAACTATAATTAGTAAATTCAAGCTAAGCAAGACAGTAGTAGTTTTAATAGTAGTAGTAAATTATAACTCTATAGTATAATAGCAATGCTTAAGTCCACATTGATATTAAATAGACAGTTAGCTAGAAAAGATAGAGAGAGAATTAGCCACTAGGGCTTCCATAACAAAATGCCACAGGCTGGGTGGGTTAAACAACAGAAATCTATTTTCTCACTGTTCTGGAGGCCAGATGCCTAAAATCAAGGCCTACGTGGGTTTGGTTTCTTCTGAGGCCCCTCTTCTTGGCTTGCAAACAACCATCTTCTTGATATTGCTCACATGGGCTTTTTCTCTATGCATATAATGTCCTCATGTCTCTTTCTTTTCTTATAAAGACAATAGTCTTATTAGCTCAGAGTCCCACTCTTAGGGACTCATTTAACCTTAATTATCTCTCTAAAGGCTCTGTATCTAAATACAGTCACATTGGGAGTTAGAGTTTCTTTTCTTTTTTTTTTTTTTTAAGATTTTATTTATTTATTTGACAGAGAAAGAGAGCAAGCACAAGCAGGGGCAGAGGGAGAGGGAGAAGCAGGCTCCCCGCTGAGCACAGAGCCCGATTCGGGGCTCTATCCCAGGACCCTGGGATCATAACCTGGCCGAAGGCAGACAGTTAACCAACTGAGCCACCCAGGCACCCTGAGAGTTAGAGCTTCAATATATGAATATTGGGGGAACATATTGAAGTCCATAAGAAGCAGATGATAGATAGAAGATAGATAGATAGATACATATATACATGCATATGTTTAGTTTAAAACCATCATAGTAAATTTAGGAAAAAAATAATCAGTCGTTGCTAAATCTCTGAGGGTTGAGATTTTCATGGATAGTAGGCTGTTTGCATGGTCTCTAAGTACACCCCTAGAAACAGTTTATTAGTTAGGAGAAAAAAAGTAACTATATAATGGAGAAAACAACCATCTGACTGGGTGAGCACAATTAACATCACCAATGCAGAGCAGAGGCGTGTGATGTGCTTTCCAGATGTGATACCCTGAAAAAAACACAATATCACTTTTAATTTTCTGGTTGAGGATATTTCACCTGAATCTAGCCCTGAGGCAGAATCAGACAATCCACCTAAATGACATTCTATGACATAACTAGTTTGCCTTCTTCAAAAGTGCCAATGGTGTGAAAGACCAAAAAATAATTGTTACTGTTCCAGATGAAAGAAAAATAAACAAAGATGACACCCAGAAGCAACACATGATCCTGAACTGGATCTTGTACTCAAGGTGAAAAAATTATCAAAGGGATATTATTGAGATAATAGAAAAAAATTGGAATATAGACTATAAGTTAGATAAAACTATTGTGTCACTTTTAAATTTCCTGAATTTGTTTAGTATACTATAGTTATGTAAAATATATTTCCTTGTTTTTAGGAAGTACACACTGAAACATTTAAGGATCAAGGGGCATGACATTTGTAATCCGAAGCTCTTCTTAGACTCAACTAATCAGTCAGACTCACAAGAGTCTCATGGACCACAATTGACACCGCTCTAACCAGAAGCCACAGGATGGGAATCATAGGCTGCCAGAAGGGGAGTCAGACATTGCTCTTTTCCAGGAGTCCTTGCTGCAGTCCAACATACCAAAGGCCGATACATACTCCAAATCAGGAGGTTGCAAGAGCTGGTCGAGCCTAAAAGCATCAAGCCCCGCAGGCCCGATATCTCCAATAAAAACTCCATTAGCAGTGATTCCAGGGTCCCTGGAAAGGATGTGCCAATCACAAGAGTGAACACATTCAGGTAACCTGAAATATGGTTTACTATCAAGGATTCATGCAGTGAATCAATTAGAAATCATTCTTTGCCATAAGCATCAAGTAACATTGTTGACATTTCGACATTTATCAGGTAACCAGAGGAACAGAGTTAGGGAGTTCATCAAAGATCAAATTTTCATGCAAAGAGAAATATTTTTGCTAAAATTTTGATCATGGCAACCAATTCTCACATTGTTCATAAGGAATAATAATGGTAGTGTGTGTGTGTGTGTGTGTGTGAGGACAGATAAAAGGAAAACATGTAACAAAATGATAACAACTGACGAATCTAGATAAAGGGTATATGGGAGTCATCTGTACTACTCTTGAATCCTTTCTATAAGTTTGATAAATTTTCAAAGTAAAAAGTTTTTTTGCTAGTGGATCGTAACACCAAAGAAGAGGTAAAATCATTCATGTTGGAGACAATGCAACTTTATTTTTTAAAATTATCTTTGACCATTTTATTTCCAAATAACCCAGATATGGTATGTAATGTACATTTTCAGGGAAAAATGATCTCTCTTAACTTCCATGGTTATCTATGCAATGTGCAATTTCTCTTGTAGAAAGCCTGCCTGCCTTTTTAAAAAATACTGATAAAAGAGAAAATATAATCTATTTAGACCATATCGAATGATGACATTCAATGAACATAACATGTGCTTTTAAAAAATCTGCTTTTTGGGGCGCCTGGGTGGCTCAGTTGGTTAAGCGACTGCCTTCGGCTCAGGTCATGATCCTGGAGTCCCGGGATCGAGTCCTGCATCGGGCTCCCTGCTCAGCAGGGAGTCTGCTTCTCCCTCTGACCCTGCCCCTCTCATGCTCTCTCTCTATCTCATTCTCTCTCTCAAATAAATAAAATATTTAAAAAATAATAAATAAAAATTAAAAAATAAAAAAAAAATAAAAAATCTGCTTTTTTTCTCTACAGTGGTTTGAACATCGTAAATAAGAGTCAAATTTAATTATGCAGTTGACAAAAAACAAGGCATATTCTATCTTTCCTAACTGGTGCAGAAAGTTGCCTTTCAAGCTTTTCCATCTGCAATCTACAAATTATTTGGAATTCTAGACACTTTCATGGAGGTCAAAAGTGCAGTCCACTTCATTTCTCATCCATGAATATCTGGATTACCCTTAAAGCTATTAAAGAAAATGAGAATGAAAGCCTACATTCAAGTAGTGAGGCTGGTCGGGAGTGGGTAATAATGAAATGAGACGAATCCATTTTACCGTTGTTTTTCCTGTATCCTCTTTACTGATCGAATGTAATGAAAATGTCGTGTATCAAAGAAATAAATGTGCAAGTAAAAAAAAATTGATGTTTTAAGTTCATTTTATATGGTCCAATTATTTAATAATCCCACTTAAGATTTTTGATCGTGGACAATACATTAAGGGTTATTACATTAAAAGATAATTGTATTTTATATTTTCTTAGTACTTTATACTCTTTAAACATTTCAATACAAATTCTTAGTAAACATTCCTTCAGCGTGTATCATATTTCCACATGGGAGAAATTATTTAGAAGAAATCAGTCCTTCTGAGGTAGATGTTTTCATTCCCATTCTATAGATAAGTAAAGCTAAGAGTAAATATTAAAGTCTAACCAGATAGGAAAAGAATGATTTTTAAAATAGAGAACAGTACTTCTATTTTTCATGGATTTTTTTTAAGATTTTATTTATTTATTTGAGAGGGAGAAAGCATGAGGGGGGAGGGTCAGAGGGAGAAGCAGGCTCCCCACTGAACAGGGAGCCCGATGTGGGACTCGATCCCCGGACACCAGGATCAAGACCCTGACAAAGGCAGTCACTAACCAACTGAGCCACCCAGGGGCCCCTATTTTTCATGTTTTAATGCATGTCTATTTTCCTTTAATGTTGGCATTGTAGGACTACATACTAATGCTATATAGCATAATGCATGTTGTTGATACTTCAGATGATCTTCACATGATGTATAAAAATCACCCTTAACTTTTTCAACGGCACCTCCTTCTTCTGGCCCTTGTTCAGTGAGATGTGGATGCACATTTGTCATCATTTTAAGTGAATCAGAGATAGACTCTTATTGTGTTATATTAAAATGCATTTCTATTTAATATATAGCATTCTTTTTTTGAAAAAATATTTGAATATAGCCAACACTATGTCAACATGAATATTACATAAGCATAATGATGAACACTTCCTACATTTCTATAAATTATCAACAAATTGTTATCACAAATATTACTGTTTGTTATCTTCACATCAATCCTATATTGTAGATATTATTATTTCTGAATTAAATGAGAGAAAACTAAGATTCATTCTTGCCAGAGGCACACAATTAAGTGAGAAATAGATACAAAAGTCATATCATATTAATTTCAAAGTCCAATATTCTTCTCACCTCACCTAAAATAAATAAATATTGTTTTACCCTCAAACCTTGTGAAGTAAAAAAGATGAGAAATTAGTTGTCTTATTTCCTCAGGTTAAGCTCCTTAGGAGAGAATAAAAATAGCCAAAGTTTGAAGTCTTAGAAAATTTGACTTTTATCTCAAGATAGATTGGAAAGTTCTTACATGTTTAAGGGCTATGTTCATGGAAATTGCGCAAAGTTATCCTTGAGTGCTGCCAAGAATTGAAGGAGAGCAAGTGTCCAGATCTCAGAGAAAGTTGAATCCTCTTAGACAAGGTGATGAGTGGCTGAAAATGTATCCCGTTACCACAGAGGACACTGGCCTGAAAGCTGAGCTAAAGGCTGTGATTGTTGGCAGTTGGTCATTAAACACCCTGAAAGTTGTAATAAAAATGCTGGTTCTAAGCGTGGCATGTGGAGGAAGCAGATTCCTTGAGCTGTAGAATCACCTAATCCCCTATGCACCACATAGGCCCGAGCAATGAGCAGCTCAGTACTATCTTTCATGGACTGGAGACCAATGCACAACCTTAAAAATCACTCACACGGGGTATGCTTTGGAGTCTGTGGGAGCCTGATTTCCTCAGAAAGCACAGTCTGAAACAACTTTATTGTAAAATGTGATCCAGGGAGCAAGAGTGAGGAAGCCATGTGGTACAGGAACGTAGGGAGCCAGTACAAAGACATACAACGCAGTCGGCCAATAATTGCTTGTTCGTTCTAAAAGGACCTCTTGAAGAGCTATCTAAAATGCATCTCAGGACTGACTCTTAGGGAAATAAAAGAGAAAATTATACACCGTTGGTCAACGTTGTCCTCATGGGGCATAAATATCTCCAATGGAGGAAATGCAAGAACTGCATTTTAATATCAACAGCAAAGTCCAGGGTGGAAGCAAGAGAAGCTTTGCAACATGGGTCACATCACTGGTCACAGGAGCAGCAGCTGAAGAAAGAAAACTGAGAGGCCAAGAGCATCTTAAATAGCTCTCAGGAGAGGTTCCGTATCAATTACTCTGATATAACTCAGATACACCCATATGCTCTATGAAGTCTCATTCGTCACAGAATTGCCGCAAAGGGGAAGGTCCATGTCAGTCTCTGAAGAGATTTAAAGTAAGTCGATTATGGGAACAAATCTTCACTGCCTTATTTGTTTGCAAAGATATTCATGTCTCTTTTCCATCACCCATTTGTATTTGCTTACACCCTCAGCCAGCATTCCAACTGTCCTGTGTTGTTTGTCTTTATCACCAAGGGATCTGAGCTCTTATGTTTTTTACCCTTGTCAAACAATGATTGCTTTAATTGTACATTTGCCACTTAGTTCCTCTATTTTAGAACATCGTTTTCCATGCTTCTACTGTCTTATCAGCAATCCTGGCTCCTGATGGAAATCAGGGTTCAATTGTTCTTGCCAATATAGCAACTTTTTTTCTGTGCCTGCTGGATTATCAGCATTAAGAATCTCGAGACGAGTGGGTATTAGTTGTGGCTTTACATTCGGTGAAACCTTTATTGCATTCCCTTGAAGAGGAAGCTCTAATCCTGGACCTCATATTCTACTAGATTAGCTGCATCTGGGGTTTGGAATATACAAGAAAAGTTAATGGGTCCAATAGCCATGCATCCATTGTATCATCTCCTTTGCTGTAAAAATGTAGAGCTCTAGTAGGAGACAGTGTTGTGCATGGTACTATTGTCAATGTATTAGACTCCTGTGTGACCTGGGAAAGCAAGAGAGAGACACTGGCAGAAATACCACATTCAAGGAAGGCAAATCTATATCCATAGTAGATGTTAACTCGGAAACCCAGGAGTGAGAGAGACAGACAGTCACGGGGCCTGGGACTGAGATGAACTATCCTCAGGCTGTACCTGCATGCAGCTAGTCCAAGCCCACACGGAATGGGGCTTGTGGCTTTATGTGTGTGAAATAGTAAATATTATTTTTTTTAAAGATTTTATTTATTTATTTGACAGAGAGAGACACAGCAAGGGAGGGAACACAAGCAGGGGGAGTGGGAGAGGGAGAAGCAGGCTTCCCGCTGAGCAGGGAGCCCGATGTGGGGCTCGATCCCAGGACCCTGAGATCATGACCTGAGCCGAAGGCAGATGCTTAACGACTGAGCCACCCAGGCACCCCCGAAATAGTAAATATTATATGCTTAATGCAAGGTTCTAGGTATCAAGGGAGAGGAAGGAGGCTCTTAAAATCACTGAAATTTATTTTTAGCCACCTAAAAGGCATCCAAGTCATTCAGTTGTATTTAGAAATATGACATTCCTTGCAGTAAAGTATCTTATTAAAAAATCAGACTATATTCAGTATTACTATATCTATGGGAAGTAATCAAATGGATCAAAGAACCCTTTATTTCAAGGAATAAGATAGAGCATTACTAGAATTTATATCCTAAACAATCCCCAAAGTAGCTAACAAAGGGTTGATGGAGCTTTTCCATAGCTGTTTGGGTATCAGATTTCTGACCCATTTGGTCATATTTGGACAAATATCTTATGTGCTCATCCCAGAGTGATAAGTTATATGAATTCCTTAGTCAGGGACAGTGCTCTGAAATGTAGCAGTCCCTGATTTTGTTCTCTAAAATGCTGCCTTCCCTATCAGAGGATCCCTCCTAACGACTGAAGAAACAGGATAGCATTAAGCCTGAGGTGGACTGCCCTTACCTTGTTAAACTCTTGGTCACTCGCTGCTGTAATTATGGTTTTCTTTCTGTATTTATCATAAAATCAAAACAACCTGACATTTCAACAGCTGACATTTGTTTTTTTCTATAAGGAGAATCCTGCTCACAGTAAAAATCAGACACCAAATGCTTCTCTCACACTGCTCAAAATCCTTTCTTTGGCTGATTCACTTAAGAATATTGTGGAGTACATGCTTATTTAAGCTTGATCTCTGCTAAGATGCTTATAAGGGAGCATTCTCAAATGGAATGAATGAACCAAAAGAAAGTACATATGCACCCTTTAACCCCTGGAGTTTTGCTCTGTAATCATAAGAACTGTGCATTTATACAAAAGTGGTAAAATTGTAAATAAAAATTTCAGCATTTCTCTTCTTTGGTCCCACATCAATTCCTTGGTGATTTGAAGAGGAAGAGCAAGGGGTCCTAGGAGTAATAGTTTAGATTGTTTAATATAAATACATTGCTGTTAGAAAATGAGAGGGAAATGATATATGATAGTAACAAAATCTAAAATGCTTTGTAAGAAATAACATATATAGGATATATGAAAATAATGCTGTTTAAGAGCATAAAACAAAGCCTGACCAAAAGAGGAACTGTAGCATGAGGTTGGATAGGAAGATTTAAAGTAAAGATTTTCATCATTCTGTCTTTATTATATAAAATTAATACATTTTCAATCAGAATCTTTATAGTCTTGCTTTTGTCATTTGTTACTGTTGTTTTAACTTGATGAACTTATAATAAGATTAAAATCGAGTGACAGATGTTTAAAATAGCCAGAATGTTGAAAAAGAATACATGCATACCATGTATTCAAATTAATATTAAAATTTCAGTAGTCTGGAACACCTGGGTGGCTCAGGTGGTTAAGCGTCCCACTCTTGGTTTCGGCTCAGGTCATGATCTCAGGGTTGTGAGATCAAACCCTGGGAGGGACCTGCTTGAGATTCTTCCCACTCCCTCTACCCCTCCCCCTCCTCCCTCTCTAATAAGTAAATAAATAAAATAAAATTTCACTAGTTAAAGCAATTGATTTGAGAGCTACAGTGCAAGAATAGATTTAAAAAAAAAAAGACCGGGTCTTCCAAAAGCTTGGGGTTGAAATGGGAGCCCTGACAAATGTATTTACATGAGAGTTGGCATATGTATTGCACACATCTGAATTTGTAAATTGCAGCATTAAGAACTGCTTTATCAACTTCCAGATTACGTATGTACCCTTTTAACATTCTGCTCAAGGAAAACTAAAGAGGAATGGGAGGTGTTACACCATGCAGGTCCTCTGATGTCACTATTTGTTGCATGGGGAAAGAAAGTCACTAACATATAAATTCATGCTTCAGCAAATAACATTGACAGCATAAAATTTGAACATTAAGTTTGGGGCTTTATGTACTAATGGGTTATGCAAATTTTCAGGTTTGTGCAGCAAATTATGTGGTGCAATCTTGACTGAATAAGTAAAATCCTGCAGTTTTAGGTTGGATTTTCAGAGAAGCTGATAATTATATGAGTTCACACGGTTGATTTGGGAAGTGACTCCTTGGAAACACTGGTGGGATAGTGTGGAAGTGAGACAGAGAAGTGAAAGAAGGCAATACAGGTGGTTAACGAGCAGATTCTGCTGTGGGCAACAAAGACTCAATCCAAGTAGGGATTTCTGAGAAAGTGAGCATACTCTGAGTTGTCCCACCCTAGGGCAAGGCATCTGAAGTATTTATCTAGTAACGCCTCTGATTTTTGAGGAATGCTCCTCAGGTCATTGACTCCTTGGCACCTTCAGATAACTATATATGAACTGAAAATTTTGTAGATAGGAAAATATCTTAGGCAAAGAGGTGTTGGGGTTTTCAGTAGAAGCCATTGACCCATAAGGAACATGACTTTACATGATATGTGAAGGACAAGATGTAAAAGATCAGTGTCTGCTAAAGAATATGAGCAGGTCATAGATAGCATCTATTACCCATACTATATAAGGCTATTTTGTTGATATTTACAATTCAAACAGTGTAGTCATATCTAGTCATTATCAAGGTGCCCAGCAGAATAAAACAACATTCCAACCTAGAAGAACAGTTTTTCTGAGCTTGGGAAAAGAAGTCCAACACACAGAAATTTAGTCTTTGTGCTAAATGTCATTTCAAATCAGTGTTAGAAATGGTTCATTGCATTTTAAAAGGGTGAAAGGATAATTAGTTTTTAGTAGTGGATAATTATTTTTCTTGCTGTTCAAATTCATTTTCTTTTCTCTTGTAAAATTACTCAGAATTTCTCCCAACTTTACTCTCAAGCAGCTTTAGGGGTAGTGCATGCAGCTTTAAGGGGGAGAAGCCCACTCAGCAACAGCTCATGACCCAGACCATGTTTGCTTTGAGAATGAGCTTTAGACTCAATATGAGTCAATGAGAATTAATCCTGGGACTTTTGTTCAAGCTATGGAAACAATCATTTCTTTTCCTTTGGAGTTGAAACTAGAAGCTGTAAACTTAAGACTCATTAGCCAGGTTGACACAAGCCTAAAATGAAGCCAAGGCAAAACTAAGACATGAAAATTTTATTTTATTTTTTTGGATGTAATTATTTAATGACACAGGAAAATAACATGTTGTGAAACAAGCTGGTTACAAGTAGGGGTAGAGGATGACTTCACTTCTGATAAAAAAAAAATTAAAAAGTATGTATTCAAAACACTGGACAGTTATGCACTGAAATATCAACAGTATTTACATCTGTTCAGTGATTAAATATTCTTTCCTTTGCTTCAGTGTATTTTTTGAAACATGATTACTTCTAAAACAAAAAAGAAAAACAAGTTACTGGATATCTTAGATGAACAGTTATTAAATGACAAGAGTCCGGCCGTCAAGGTCCAACCCCTAGGACAGGTCTAGCCAGGGTGACAGTGGTCTAGCCTAGATTCAGAGTATCACTCTTTTTACTAGTGGGATGCTATCTTTATCAGGCTGTTTCCTCCATATTTGATGTTCTCAGTGTACTTATATTTAACAGGAGTCTACGAATATTAACTGGCACAACAGCAAAACGATGCTAGCAACTTTGGTTTCAAATTGATAAAAATGTAATAACCATTTTATAGTTATAAAATTCACTAGAAATAAAACAAGACACATGAAACACCCAAGAGGTGACAATTTTAGAAAAGACTCTTCTAATAGCATTGTTTGAACCCTGAGAATGAAGGTCGTTGGAACTCTGAGATGAAGGTCAGACTGAGATCAGACCCACCACTGGACTCTTAAGAGATGTAAGCCAAGGGCGCCTGGGTGGCTCAGTTGGTTAAGCGACTGCCTTCGGCTCAGGTCATGATCCTGGAGTCCCGGGATAGAGTCCCGCATCGGGCTCCCTGCTCGTCAGGGAGTCTGCTTCTCCCTCTGACCCTCCTCCCTCTCATGCTCTCTGTCTCTCATTCTCTCTCTCGCAAATAAATAAAATCTTAAAAAAAAAAAAAAAAGAGAGATGTAAACTAATAATGTTCTCTGGATTATAAAAGTTTAAATTGGGTTTTTAATTAGTTAGATTTATAATATTGCTATAGGAGAGAAAGGAATATTAGATCCATTCTTTGCACCATTATTTTTATTCCTTCAATTTCTAAATTGGAGAATGTTGATTTAAATTTAGACGGCTGCTAATGACCAAAACAACTAACAAACAAAAATCCACAACAAAACAAATAAAAAGAGTTCTAGAAAAAAATATGCAAGGATATTTTTATAATTAGAATTGTGGAAAGTGGGCACCTGGGTGGCTCAGTTGGTTAAGTGACTGCCTTTGGCTCAGGTCATGATCCTGGAGTCCCGGGATCGAGTCCCGCATCGGGCTCCCTGCTGGGCAGGGAGTCTGCTTCTCCCTCTGACCCTCGCCCCTCTCACGCTCTCTCTCTATCTCATTCTCTCTCTCAAATAAATAAATAAAATCTTAAAAAAAAACATTTAAAAAATTTAAATAAAAAAAAAAAAGAATTGTGGAAAGCTTTTCTTTGCCTGACTCTAAAGATTGAAACATAAAGGAAAATGATTATATTTAAACATCTTTTAAACTTCAAAAGATGCAATGAATAAATTTGAAAGACAGTTAACATATTGAAGACAATATTTTAAAAAGACAAATTTTAAGAGAAAAAAAAAGAGCTCCGGCAAATTCAGAAAAATTGAATGACTAGGTATAAAAGTGGCCAATTTATATTAAAAAATACAATAGTAGATAAAGATATAGATACAAATCTAACTAAATAACTACATTTAATTTAAAACAATTAAAATATATTATTTTAGCTGATCAGATTTATGAACAATTGTGGCAGAGTTTGGCAAAAATATCAATCTCATTTCTGGAGGATACGCAGTATGCTATAACCACTTAGAACAATTCAGCAATTATGTATCAAGATCTAAAACATTCATAATCTAATTAAGCATCTCTATGTTTAAGCAGTGTCACATAGAAGCACTTGCAATAATTACAAAAGTTCATTTCAATGTTGTTGATAATAGCAAAATATTTAAAGGAAGCAAATGATCATCAATTGGGAATTTTGTCATGAATTAACAGTGCTTTCAGTGAACTACTCTTTAATACATAAAATCATAGAATTACAAGTACTTTAAACTTTATACATAAAATTTTCCAAAGAATAGAAAACTATTCTATTCTATTTAAAACACAAAACCAACAGCAAGATATTATGTTTAGTGTGGTACATTTGTACCAGAAAATAATATATGTTTATATACGAATGTAAGCATAAAAATATCAACAAAGACAAATAAGAATAGTTGTGAAAAATCCAGAAATATACTATAAAGTAAATCAATGATTATTTTGCAAGTCTTACATGTATGCATTATTATAGTTTTATAAATTATAACCAGCGTGACATCATTTTTAATAATCAGAAATAAATTACTTAACTAAAAAGAGAAGTAAAGGGAATTTGCACCCATCACTCTATGCCAAATGATAGCAAATAAACAAGCACTTTCTTTTCACAAACAGAATAGGCCCCTTAGTGTTACAATTGAAAATTCCTAATGTAACTAGCTATACAGTGATTGATTTCCATTCTCACCAAATTTTAAGCTCCTCAAGTGCAGGGATCATATTATTAATAATTGTATACCCAAAGCATTGGGTCAAGTTTTTGGTTTAGACAGTAAATAATTCAATTATAAAATGTAATCTGAAATATTTGATAAGTATTTAATAATTTTATATATTTATTTTTATCAAATAATTCACAAGTATTTTTTTAAATTTATTTATTTGACACAGAGAGACACAGCAAGAGAGGGAACACAAGCAGGGGGAGTGGGAGAGGGAGAAGCAGCCTTCCCGAGCAGGGAGCCCGATGTGGGGCTCAATCCCAGGACCCTGGGACCATGACCTGAGACGAAGGCAGACGCTTAACGACTGAGTCACCCTAGGCACCCCACAAGTATAATTTTAAAGGATCAGCAGCATTACAGATTTATAAGAAAAACAAGACTGCATTATTTCACAGTGCTGTGTTCCCAAAATTTATTATTATAGTTACTTTCATATGTTCTTTTTCGTATTTATCTCTATTTGTTAAAATTATAATACACTTTCAGAAAAATTTGTCAATTAAAAAAATTGTATTGATGTTATTTTTTGATAGATGAAGATTTAGTTTACACTGATCCCACTTCCTTCATATTATCTTCCCAGTGTGTGGGGGGGGGAGGGAAGGAGAATGTGCGTGTGTGTGTGTGTGTGTTCCCACTGATGGGATTTAGTGGGAGTAACATAGCCTATTAATGGAATTTGTAAGACAGTACTCCATTGTCTTTCAGATGTTGAGACTAAAGATACCACTGCAATTTCTTTTAATATAATCCATTTATTTTTGTTTGTTTATTGTATAAATTCTGAAATAGTTTAGAATATTTTCTTTACTTCAGATGGTTTAAGATTTTTGATGCTGTGCCTTAGCTTGACTCCTTCCACCTTCCTTCCTTCCTTCCTTCCTTCCTTCCTTCCTTCCTTCCTTCCTTTCATCTTTCTTTCTTAAATGCTTGGAGGCTGGACAATTGGTAGGGTTTTAAAATATGGAGATTCTTTCATTAGTTCTGGACATTTTAGAAATTATTTATTTATTTATTTATTTATTTATTTATTTATTTATTTTAAGATTTTATTTATTTATTTGAGAGAGAGAGAATGAGAGAGAGCACATGAGAGGGGGGAGGGTCAGAGGGAGAAGCAGACTCCCCGCCGAGCAGGGAGCCCGATGCGGGGACTCGATCCAGGGACTCCAGGATCATGACCTGAGCCGAAGGCAGTCGCTCAACCAACTGAGCCACCCAGGCGCCCTAGAAATTATTTATTTACACATATACTCTCTCTATTTATTTTTCCCTAAGAGCTCCTCTAGCCAGATTGGTAGATGGCACACACAGAGCACAGAGCTGGGAAGGGCTTCCTCAGATACTGGCTCTATAACAGATCGTGACAAATTCAAAGTGAATGTTGGTAAGGGTTCAAAGCCTAATAATCGCCTACACTCGGAGCTCAGATGGACTCCCCCCGGGCAGCAGCCACCTCTGGTCTCCACAAAGCTGACTCATACTGATCCTTTAAACTCTCCACGGGTCCCTAAACTGCCGGTCGTTGGCGGGCCTGAAACTTACCTCGGGATGATTTTCGACTCTGGCCGCCTTGAAGACCCGCAGCCCAGTCACCTTTCCTTTCTTTTTCTGTTCTACATCTAGGGCGCTTCCATCTCAGGCTCAATGCCTAGGAGTACAAAAGCCTCATGTTGCTCCTTCTCCCCATAATAGAGGTTGATTTCTTATCATCAGAAAAAAATGTCCCAGAACTTACAAGGATAAAAACTTCTTTAGCCTCCTCCGCCTCCAACTTGAAAGAGGAATGCTTTGCTTTCACTATTAAATAGAAGTTTAAAGAGTCAGTTTCTGTCTCTTTCAATCCGAGGAAACAAGTCAGGTAGCACTGCTGGGACCTTCTTTCTTTTCTATTTCAAATGTTCATTTGAGTGAACAAGAGCATGTATGCTTGAACGGAAAAACTATGAAGCAGGAAACCAGGGAATTACATGTATTAAAATATTGGCACAGAAAAACAGTATAAAAATCAGAGTTGTTAGTACTTACAGAGAAAAAAGGCATTAAATTATGGACGAATTTATAGCACATTAAACACAAAGCAGCTCACAAACCTCTGTAAATACTTAAAAGTACTCCATGAACGGAAGTTTTCTTTCTATCTGATTATATGCCACCTAAAGTATATATATATAAAACACAGCAATAACCACAAAAACAGTAAAAGAGCTTCTTTATTAAATATCAGTATATGTAAACTAAATCTAATTCATTCATCAGCATCTTTAAAATTGTAAATTGTATGAAGAGAGCCCTTATACTCAGTTTTGAATTAACAACTCAATGCACTTTTCTAAATGTCTACCTAAAGACACAGCCAGTTGTTGATTTTGAAGCTGAGTTGTATCTGTAGTCATAGCCCCACTGTCAAATAAGTAAGTTTGGTGCTAAAAACAGAAAAAAATAAATTATTCATTCATAAACCCATTCTTTATTAAATATTCATTAAGTATTTATTTTTGCTAGGCATTGTATTGACCAAATTGATTTCAGCTCTTACAGAAGTCTAAGTTTCAGTGTTGAAAATTATAAACTCCAATTAAGTATAATTAAGATTTTAAGGATATGTAATCTATATACATACATAAACAAACATTAACATATATACATACATACAAATACACGTATATGAGAATTTAACTGTAACATTATGAAGAAAAGGTACATTGTCCTAAAATCTATAAAAAGGGTTGTGAATTGGTGACATTTGGGCTGAAATCTGAATTATAGGTTGGCACTACTTAGGATAGGAATCTGTAAACATTTGCATAATTCCTGAATGATAAAAGAAACAAAGTAACGTTTTCTGTCTGTTTCAAATGTTCTGGTGCCCCAAAGTGGAAATTATTAAAAGACCCTTTACCATTGCCTGAGTATCACCTTTTGAAGAAGGAAAGACCTCAGACTATCCGACATAATACACATCAAAATTAGACAGTCTCTCTTAACTTTACAAGCATTAGTTCAATGAAATCCATCTGCTACCAAATTCCTGGTAAAGTTGATTAGAGAGAACTTCCTGTGCTTACCTTGGGAGTAAAGATTCTGTAACAAAAATTCTGTAAAAATCCAAACAAATCACAGGTCTCTTTAATATGTTTTAAGGTTGTTTTGGTTTTTGTTTCTTTTTGTGTTTTTTTTTTTTTGATAAGCATAATTAAAGCCTATAGAATTTCTTTAAAATCCTTCTTTTATTCAGATTTATTTTGATGACACAAAAACACTAACCAAGCAAACACGGACTGTGGGGTAGAAATTATTTTGTTCAGTAATTCCCACAGTCTGGTCAAATTTCTTTTATTTCCTTTAATAACCTATCCATGTATTTTCTTTCATGAAGCATATTTTAAAAAATGAACAATGGTTTCTCAGTGTATCAAAAGTGGAGTTTCTAAGTTTGAAGTTTGCCATGTTTAAGCAGCAGCTTTTGGAGCTCTACTACCTTTAGAGACTTTGTCCTTCTGCCCGGTGAGTTTTAAATGACTTACTGACATATGAACAGGCAGTTGTAAAGTTTCTGGCAAAGCAGCCATAAATTTTTCATTTGATATTTAAGTTCTCATTTTAAGTGGAAAATCTTTTATTTAAAGTTTTTTTTCTGTCACATTACAGACATCAAAGCTACACTATATATATATGGATGTATATATGTGTCTATGTATATATGTACATAATATGTATTTTTTATATATGACCAATCACATGACCAATCACTAACATTATCAATATGCAATATGAACAAGGATACCAGATTTTTCAAAATTTGGACAGGGTATAGCCAATTTTTAGTTTTTCAAAACCTCTCCAGATTCTAGATCTTCAGATTCTAGATCTCTAGATCCTCTCCAGAGAATGTGGAGGATTATCATGCAATTGTCCTGGCAGAAATTTTGTTTGTTAAGCTGGAATATACCATCTATAATACTGTACTTGTCCCCCCAGAATGTCTGTTTTTGTTTTTAAATAGCTAAAGAAAATAGCAGGAGGGTCCCCAAGCCCTTGAGCTATTCTTTGTCATAAACAATGGACTCCTTCATAAGCAAAAGCAAAGAAGATTTTAGACTTGTCCACTAGAGGAACAGGAGGGCAAAAGGGAAAAGAAGGAAAGAAGGAAGGAAGGAAGGAAGGAAGGAAGGAAGGAAGGAAGGAAGGAA
>NW_023270268.1:57376510-57388542 GCF_011800145.1 Mirounga leonina
GAAGGAAGGAAGGAAGGAAGGAAGGAAGGAAGGAAGGAAGGAAGGAAGGAAGGAAGGGAGAGAGGGAGGGAGGGAGGGAGGGAGGGAGGGAGGGAGGGAGGGAGGGATTGCAGAACAAAGATCAAATACCCAGAGATAAATTTTTGCAGACAATGATACTAAAGTCAGAAGTTAGAACAGTTTCAGAGTAGTTACAGGGCTAGAAACTACAGAGATTAATGGCTAACATCTTGTGTAAATCTATATAGTGGCTGGCCATCTTGTATTTGTTGCCCTTAGGGCACTAATAAAAGGACAAAAATGGTTGCCCTTCTCCCTTGATATCGTGGCTTGTTTTTCAATAGTAGAAATAATGGAGATGGGTCCAGAGCTGCCACTGTTTCTCTCCAGTCCAGCACCAGGAGGAAAGGTTTCTTGCAATTCCCCTTACACAAAATTTTTATAACAGATTTTTTGTTGTTACCATTTTTCTTTCATTTAAAAAATATTTTTTTTTTATTTGAGAAAAATCAGAACATGTATTACCATCACAATTTCAAGGTTTTATCACAACCTATGGGCATTTGATTTTGCTTGTGAGAAATCCCATGAAATTTCACGGAACTATGATCCATTTGTACGATAGGAGATGTACCCAAACATTTGGGAAATCTGTCTGTTGCTCAGCAGTAAATTCACTCAAGCATTGTGTTTCATTTATATAACTGTTTATGTACCCAGGATCTTATTCAAAGTCTAGAGGTAAACAATTGTTTGCATCATCTCTGGCATTTCTATGAGTAGTTTTAATCTAAGATCTTATTTATTGCCACAAATTTATTTCCTTATTTTAATTCATACTTCCTCGTCTTTGGTGCTTATTGTAAAATATCCCTTCATATTTTCTCCTTTCATGAACCAGCTTTCATTAACCACAAGTATATACTTAAACAGCAATTATGTTTTATTCATTTCCTCGAGAAACTCAAGTTAAATATAATTATAATTTGTAATTGTATTTCTTCTTCTACATGATTATTATATACCCTCAGGACTTGTTGATCTGCCTTAGTCCATCTGGCATTATTGGATGTCTCATCATATATTAAATAATACTAATCTCATCAAAATATATCAGCATGATGTTACAATATCTGATACTAGGAATCACAAGACATTTCTTAGTAGTTATTTTTAATAGTAGACATGAGTGTAATTTAATTATGTGAATACACATCACTAACAAGACTCTAACTTGATAAAATATGATACGTAAGCTATCCTGTAATATTAAATATTGTTGGTCTGTGTCATAATATGATGTGTTCACCATTCTGGGTAAATATACATTTGAGAGGATTGAGTTTCAGAAAGAAATGCAGTTCTTAATAAACTACTTTGGGTAGAAAATATTGCACCAAAATTCTAAATTATTTGCTAAAATCTGCAAAACACATTTCAACTGCTGTTTTTACTTTCAATTCCTAATTAATGTACGTAGCAATTATACGAAGTTCCAGTGTGTAGTACCATATCCTTATTTATAAATAAATATTTTCCTTTACTGATGCAAATTTGACCAGCTGCTATACAAGTATCTGTAAGTATCAGAAGTGATGCCATCTGTCTTCTTGAAAAGGTAGTTCCTTCTGTTGTCAGCAGATCACTCTTGTTTTTACTCTACATTTTGTTCATCTGATATATAATAAACATGTTAAAAATACTTCTGGAAACGTGTCACTACACACACACACACACACACACACTCTAACAGCAATGGAGACCAAAAAATAATAATAATAATTGATAGTGTGTGTATATAGGTATAGATATAGATATTTATTTAGTGCATGTGTTTAGATTGCCTACCATACATGTCATGCTGGACAGTGGGAATACAAAGATGATTGATTACTGGTAGGGTCTCTCCTTTCAAGGAACTCAGAATCTAATGGGCCTATCAACAATTTTTCTGGGAGGAAAGTATAAAATATCATGAAACTGAACTGAGTAAACAAAAGGTTATGTTTGCCATTATTATTTTTGACAGAATTCGGAAGCTACTCTATGTCTCTCTTCTCTTCTACTAATTACAAAAAAAAAAAAGAGAGAGAGAGAGAGAAAAAAAAAAGAAAGTGAAATTACTAGATATAAATTAGGCATAATGAACTGAAGCGAAGAAATGCAAAGTCACCTGAGGGAGTCCGAATACCTCCCAAGGGAACTGCAATGCCACTGAACTTCTAATTCATCTTTAGGAAGAATGGATTTATAAAAGGAGAGAGATCTACCATAAAACCAGAGTTGGAAAATTGAGATAAATAGCAGCTCTATCAGCATTATCAGAGAAGAGGACATCCTAGCCAGCTAGTTAAAAAAAGAAAAAAAAAAAATCCCAGTTCTATTGAAATGACTGACCATTTCTAATGTGGGCTTTGATACTTCAGGTAATTATTGAGTCCATTATAAATTTAATCGACCTAATCTGTGTGTTTTGATTCTAAGATTAGCAGTCTGAACATATTCTTAACAAAATAAAATCCAAACTATTCAGTGAGAACTTCACTAGGAGAATGTAGCTTCAACCGTTATGGGACTAAATATCAATATTGGCTATCACTTTACCAAATATTTATGTATAACAGGAAGTTCCTGGACTCTCAGTAATAGATCAAACAGTTTGAAGCTGAGTGATGACTTTACTTAATTTTACTTATTGTTTCACCTCTGTATTTAGAGTTGTATATGATCCAGATGGTTATATATGAACAGCTGGACAATGTGAGACATCAACAACATGACAGACATACGTAAAACTATGAGAAGATAATCTGGACCAGCCTAGGGGGAGACCTTAACACCTTAACTATATTACATGTGCAAAGTGGTTACTGTTATGTTCATGATATTTCAGATCAAGAAGGGGAAAAGGACTTTTCTAGGAGAGTGAGAACAACAATTCTGAAATAAAACAAAGTTCCTAGCTTTGGCTGTGACACTGAATAGATCCATCACCTCACTAAATACACATTAGTAATTCTCAAAACTGAGAATTCTCAAATACTGAGTGTTCAGGAGCAGAGAAGGGTGGTGTTTGTTGACTTTGTTTCCTTGAAATGAACTGTCATAATCCACATGCATTATTATTGCCATTTATGTATAATGTAGGTTACCCACTCAGCAATGGTAACTAGGTATCTTTGAGTCATCTGTACTTTTACCTAAATTTCCATCAGTATAATTCACCAGTCCACAATTCCACCATTGCCTTGTTTGTACTTGTCATATGACAAATTCTGATCTAATATTTATCTCCTGGACCTTTCTGGGTTTCCCTGCTTGAAATTTCTCCTGTACTCTATCAGCATGTGCAAAGTAAATGTCACACACACACACACACACACACACACACAATAGCTGAGTCATTTATCTATACTCCTGATGTGAAAAATATATTCAGTCTAATCAAAATATCTTGTCCTAACCACTAATTTTGCTACTTAGTAGCTGTAGGAACTGACACCAACTAAACTTCTGAAATTTAGTTCCTTCCCTAGTGAAATGAGATAATAAGACATTCTCCCACATTAATGTGTCATCATAAATATAATTCTATTCTTTGTAAATATAAAAAGCCTTGCTCAATCAACAGGAACCAAATCAGTCAATGGTAAATTGACACCAAGCCACTTAAAATACTAATAAAAAAATTCCATCATCAAGAAGTTTTTCTCTACTTTTGGTTGTTTGTCATAATGTAGGAATGTTCCTACATAACTGACTTAATTTTTTATAAATCAAAGTAATTTATAAATCATGGTAATTTTTTTTTTTTGTAAATCTAGGTATTTGCTTATTTATATTCCATCTACTTCCAAAAAGCAAATGAGTGGAGGTACCATAAAAATGTAATACAATAAGATGAGACATTATTAATAAAATATAAAAGCAATTTGTAAAGGAAGAGAGAAGGAAATATATCAGGACTTTCTGACAGCAGAACTATGCAACAACCAAGCACAGATTATTTCTGAGTTATTTAGCAGTGGGATGTTACCGTGGAGTCTTGGGCTCTATTTTTTAAATGCATATGGAAGGCTATGTAGCCAAAATTTTAAAATCTTATCTGCATTTTAACCATTTGTTTTTAATTTCCCTGGAATTTCAGTTCCGTAGAATGAAATGCTCAGTGCCAGGACAGAAGCACTTGTTTGGAAAGTGGCTAGTAGTTTGCACAAGGGAAGGCTCAGAAGAGACTAGAATACAGTGGGTAAGGCCTTGGCTTTGCAGCCAGACTGCCAGGTTGAACATCAGACTCTGCCCTTCACTACCTCCACAATCTGGGGAAGTTATTAATATTTTAACGACTGTATTTCTTTACCTGCAAAGATCCTCAGAAAGTCTACCTTATAGCGTTGTTTTGAAGAATAAATGGGTCCGTACATGTCAAGCACTTAGAGCCCTGCTTGGTCATAGACACTGTTCAATTTCAGTGTTGGCTTTGTTTTAAAGTGATAGTTCCATGAAGCAGACTTGCTTTAGAAAGTCCCTCAGCATAAGTACCTCAATAAAACAAATGTATATCGCTTGCCTGCACCATGTTCTAAGAAGAACCTGTGAGGTCATTTTAAATCTGGATGCAAATGCAGCGGGCTAGATGTGTGTGCTAGTGATTCAGGATGCATGTATCATCTTGATTACAATTTAGAAAAAAAGGGAGAGAATTTTCTTACCATAAAGAGAGTAGTGTGTCATTGTGTGTGTGTGGGGGGGGGTGTAGGGAGTAGTAAGGAGATAGAGTGTATAATGTCCCCCCTACTCCCTGCTGCTGTACATGCAGCTTTTTAAAAATTGAATGATTGAGGCCATGCCTATTGGAGAATGTACTATGGACTAACTGATTACCTTATCCGAACCATAATGTCTGCCATTTTTTTAAGATTTTATTTATTTATTTAAGAGAGAGACACAGAGAGAGAGAGAGAGTGTGAGCATGAGCAGGGGGAGGAGCAGAGGGAGAGGGAGAAGCAGGCTTCCTGTTGAGCAGGGAGCCCAATGCGGGGCTCGATCTGGGACGCTGAGATCATGACTTGAGCTGAAGGCAGACAATCGACTGAACCTCCCAGATGCCCCCCATAATGTTTATCATTAACTGTTACCCCAGGAAACCAAAATATTAGGGTTAATATAAGAGACAGTATCTTGTGTTAGGACTTGAGCCAGCTCTCATGGGAGCTGTCATAGTATTATTAAGCAGGAGAATGCTCTGGACCAGTAGGCCTAAACTCTAGATGTAAATTTGAGTCAGCTGGTGAGGTTTTTAAAATCAGATGTTTAACCACACCCCTGAAACTCGGATTTAATTGGTCTAGGTTTGGATATCGCTATTTTCAAAAGTTGGGGTACAGTCAGGGTGAGGGCACTTCCCTGGATGACTGGGACTGGAGAGGGTAATAGCAGCAAAAACCGAACCAAGGACAGGTCTTTTCACTTTTCACTTTCAGCAACAGAAACCTACACTGCTACTTTGGATTGAGTAAGCAAATACCAGAGATCCTTGGGAATGTATGGTGAAAACAATCTCCAAAGAACAATTCTCAAAATGGTGACGAGTGACGCATACTTTATTTGGTATTCCAAAGTAGTTAAGAAGTAGCAGACACATATGTCTATATTATATTTTATGCAACCCCACGACTATATTTTTGTCTGAGTTAGCTGAATAATGGTTCAAAATTATATATCTATACTAGGTAGATAGATATATAATCATATATGTTCTACAGTAGCATGATTTTTCCCAGAATGTTTTTATGTTGATTTGAAAATAGAAATACGTTCCCAATCATAGCTATAACTCTTACTTTGATAAGCAATATTTGTAATGGTAAAGGATAGGATATTTTATAAAATTAGGGGATTATATCAAATTCACTTTTATATCATTGAAGGGCTTAGAAATCTATCCAATCTTAAAGGGCTTTTGGAAAAGGAAGGATGAACTGACTGGATTTTTCTTTCTCTTGTAAAGTAAGTAGTCTTAAGTAAGAACCAAATATCAGAGCCATGTTACACAAGTTTTACCAAAGGAAAAGGAGCAAATAATACAACTGGCAAAGGAAGAATTCTCTCAGAGCTACATATACATTGCAGAATATCTATATACATTGAAATTCTAACCACCAGAAAAATTACTTTTAAGTAGAAAATATAACTTAGGTTCTAATGTAGATTGTCATAAAAAAAAAACAAAACAAAACAATAAAGCGTGAATAAATTGTGTGCAAAATTGGCCTTATATCTTTCATTTTTTTAAGTATTTTTTTTTTTTTTTTTTTTTTTTTGACAGAGAGAGACACAGCGAGAGAGGGAACACAAGCAGGGGTGGGTGGGAGAGGGAGAAGCAGGCTTCCCGCAGAGCAGGGAGCCAGATGCCGGGCTCGATCCCAGGACCCTGGGACCACGACCCGAGCCGAAGGCAGACGCTTAATGACTGAGCCACCCAGGTGCCCCGGCCTTATATCTTTTAATATTGTGTTTACTATTTATGGTTACTATTTATGGTTAAGCTTTGGGTTCAATCTTCAATTCTTCAAAAAACACTTAATAAATAATAAAAAAATAATGAAACAAATTGTTTAATTTACTCAGATTTTGTCTACTTATCTCCCACAGTAATTGCCATCAGCTCTGTTATTCTATATAAATCATGGTTTGTTTGTTTGTTTTAGTAAATCATTAAAAATAATTGTAAATGTATAGTATGTATTGAATTTTGTTTAAATTTGATCCAAAAAAATATGTATATCTTAGTACCCTCATCAAGTTCCTCAATGGTGTTTTGACATTTTCTTACAGGAATGAGCTCACAGATTTTTATCCTGCATTCGCCCTTCCCCTGGGATTTTAAACCTACAGTCTCTTCTTATGTTGTCTAACCTGTGTGGCATCATTATCCAGTCAGGGTAGAGTTGGTTACTGCATTTTCCTGAAGGCAGCCAGTGAGTGAAATCTATTCACATCAATTTGTTCCTTCAAGGCCCTGATTTTATTCTGTCTTGGTTAGTTAACCTTTGAAAGCCATAATTACTCTGTTTGTGCCAATATAATAAGATCAAACAGACTGTATCCCCTCCATAAATCTAGTCTTTGTGGAAAATACTCACACAGAAATTATTGAATCAGGAAAAAAAATGATTCAAGAAAACATTCACCTTCTATATGTGTTTCAATGTTTTACTATTTGTGATTACAGCTACTACTAGTTAGAATTGTATTTTAAAATTAAAATTAAAAAAATTCAGAACACACTGGGAATTATAGTAGAAAATAAGTAAAATTTACATAATTATGTTTTAGAATATATTTTATTCATTAGATGTTTACAGAAATGGAGGTAAAACAAAAACCTAAGGTCTCTTTCGAGCAAATGTGAAAGATGAGCGGTTTTTTGTTTTTATTTGTTTTGTTTTGTTTTTTGAGAGGGGGGTTGGGCAGAGGGAGTGGGAGAGAGAATCTTAAGCAGGTTCCACACTCAGCATGGAACCCAACATGGGGCTCAATCACACAACCCTGAGATCATGATCTGAGCCAAAATCAAGAGTCAGACGTCTAACCAACTGAGCCACCCAGGTGCCCCAAAACAGGAGAAATTCTGAATGTTGATGGTTAGAGATTGTATATACTTACCATTCTGTATCTCTCCATCTCTGAAGTCAAAAAGTAGGCATTCACAATCATGAGGCTTTGGGTAGAGATCTTACCTAGGTGCCTCTGCTAAAACCTCGAAGACGGAGAAATCCTGAGGACATCTTTCTCTACTATGACTCAGTCTTCAGTACTTTTATACACTTAATAACTCTTCCCTCTCACTCTCTCCTCTACCCCAGAGCCTTTTTTTCTGGCGTCCCTCAAGAATGAAACGACCACTGAGCTGATCCACCTGCCCTTTGCCGATTCCACTGTTCCTGGGGGAAGATGAAGTAGGGTGAGGGTGGGAGTCAGTGCTTCCTTATTCCTTAGATGTTTACAGAAATGGAGGTAAAACAAAAACCTAAGGTCCCTTTTGAGCAAATATGAAAGATGAGGGTTTTTTTTTTTTTGTTTTTATTTGTTTTGTTTTGTTTTTTGAGAGGGGGTTGGGCAGAGGGAGAGGGAGAGAGAGAATCTTAAGCAGGTTCCACACTCAGCGTGGAACCCAACATGGGTTACCTCCATGGCAAGTTTTAGACCCTTGTCCTATCATCAGAGCAAGTGATGAAAGGTTAACTCTCATTTTTGGTTTGCTGCTTTAGTAGCCACTCACATTTGACATTCAGCTCTCTCTCTCCCAACTCAGCTGAGCTCCTAGCATATCCTTGAGAAAGATATGTATCTTCTACCAAAACATGAAAGTAATAGCAAGGTGCTATTACTGGCCATATCCATTCTTTTTCTTTGTAAATAATTCTAATTTAAAAGCATTAGGAGCAAGTTAATAACGTTTTCTTTTTTTTAAAGATTTTATTTATTTATTTGAGAGAGAGAGAGAATGAGAGACAGAGAGCATGAGAGGGAGGAGGGTCAGAGGGAGAAGCAGACTCCCTGCCAAGCAGGGAGCCTGATGCGGGACTTGATCCCGGGACTCCAGGATCATGACCTGAGCCGAAGGCAGTCGCTTAACCAACTGAGCCACCCAGGCGCCCCGTTAATAATGTCTTCTTAATGTTGATGATGACATTGGAAAACATAAAGCATTCTGGAGTGGTTAATTGTTATCAATGACTTAGATGGCATCATATTTGAGTCTAAAGAAAATCTAACTAATGGGGAATTCCTACATTGTATCTTTGGTTTTCTGTTTGCTGTAGCCCTGGCCTCCAAAAACAAATTATAATTTTAGTAGCATAATTGAACAAAATGGAAATAAGTCCGTAAAAATGTGTTCAACTGTCTAGTAAGTGTGAATATTCTGTAATTATAGAAAAGAAACTGTCACATGATTCTAAAATATTCTCATTTTTCCTTAAAAGTGCCACCTTACTAATTTATATGTCATCTTATATTTCCATTCTATGGTGACAAGAAAAGTTAAAAAAGCAAAACTATGGTAGATGCCAATCCTCTAGGTTGTTTAGAAAGGTATGCTATCGCCTAATTGACTACTTAAAATGGTTTCTAAGTAAACTGATAATTTTTATTTTTAATATTAATATCATTAATTCTTCAGGCACCAGCTTTGGCTGCTGTAAGATTCTCCTTCTTTTTTTTTTTTTTTTTTTTTTTTTTTTTCCCACTACTCAACTTTTCTTCATTAATACTTCCCAGGCACAGAAACTGCATTGTTATCATCACTCATATTTCACTTTTCTCCTGGCCACACAGATATTTCCTTAAGTTAAACCACTTCTTATTCTCAAGAAGTGATTTCCAAACTGAAGTAGCTATTTTCATGCTCTAGATTTTGGGATTCATCACTCTGGCAGACTCTTTAAATTTCCCCACCCCCTTTCTTAGTTAAGGTTTTTAGGTTTCTAAGGATATTCCTTAATGATAAAAGTATAATCAAGCATATATAAAGTACATTTTTCTCTTCAGACTTTTAAAAAAGGATGTGATGTATGTTTTATAGGTTCTTTCCATTCTGGAGATCTCAATGTCAGCTACAAAGCACTTCTTCTGGGGCTCTATCTCTCCCACTTGTAGGAAAACCAGCTCCCTGAAGCTCCTCCAAAATAGTTTTGTCAATGTGGAGGGATTGGGCTCCAAAAAGGAGTCCTCTAAAGATCTGACTTCTATTTTAATATTCTATTGACCGTGTTCTGGATTATGAAGTTTCTGATTTCTACTTATATTAAAAGTAGGAGATATGATGTCAAGATACCCTGAAGGCACCAATGAGTTGGTGCTTCTATCATTTATTCCAAATTTATAGATGCCCTAGGTTTAAAAGCATGGGTCTTTTTTTGTTTGTTTGTTTTTTAATTTTTATTGTTATGTTAATCACCATACATTACATCATTAGTTTCTGATGTAGTGTTCCATGATTCATTGTTTGCGTATAACACCCAGTGCTCCATTCAGTACGTGCCCTCTTTAATACCCATCACCAGGCTAACCCATCCCCGCACCCCCCTCCCCTCTAGAACCCTCAGTTTGTTTTTCAGAGTCCATCGTCTCTCATGGTTCGTTTTCCCCTCCAATTTCCCCCCCAAAAAAATAAAAATAAAATAAACGAGTGGGTCTTATAGGAAGAATATCAATTTCCGAAGCTAAGGGGGTAAAAAATAGCTGTAATCATAGCCAGTGTTATATATCTATTGTCATCACGTTGACTACCATTCTGCTGAATCTACTGCCATTTTGATCCCACTATTCATGTTAGGACTAATGTTCACGCCTTGCACTGCTGGTGTCACACAGACATTTTATAGAAATCGTTTCTTTGGATAGTGCAAAACTCTGCAAGTGTTTGTATGTTTGTTTTGCCGTTTCTACCACTGCACCCCCTCCCACCCTATTTGTGCGGGAGGAGAGCCAGTATACATCTTAATTATCAGACAGGTACAGCTCTTAGAACACAGGTCTTTCTTGATTTACCATGGGTTATATCCCAAAAACCCATCATGAGTTGAAAATATCAAGTCAAAAATGCATTTAATGCACCTAACCTACTGAACATCATAGCTTAGCCTAGCCCACCTCAAACATGCTCAAGACACATACTAGCTTACGGTTGAGCAAAATCATCTAACACAAAGCCTATTTGACAATAGTGTTGAGTTATCTCATGTAATTTATTAAGTACTTAATGAAATTGGAAAACAGAATGATTGTATGGGTATAGAATGTTTATCAGTTGTTTATCCTCATGATCATGTGGCTGACTGGGAACTGCTGCTCACTGCCCCTGCCCTGCATCAGGAGAGAATATCATACTACATATCACTAGCCTGGGGAAAGACCAAAATTCAACATTCAAAACTCAACAAGCAGTTTTTACTCCTACCCCAGATTATCTCTTAATTTGTTAACCTAGCCTAGAGACTTTCTATTCAAAATGCTATCTATAGATAATATATAATATATAAATAACAATAAATAAATATAAATGACCTCATTCATAAACACTGTTATCCTACCCTTCACTATACTCAGACATATTTATGTATAACCCAAATTGATGGGCTTTTTAATGAGCAATGCCGGTTATAAATATCAGTTATTTTACTTTCAATACATGGAAATCATGATGAACTCATACTCAACATAGTACTACCTACGTAATTTCCTTTTCTATTTCACTATTAGCACTTTCCAATTTCCTTCTGTTTCTTAAGTAATTTTGCAAGTACAGTTGACCCTTGAATGACACTAGTTTGAACTACATCAGTCCACTTACACACAGATTTTTTTTTGATAAAGAACTGTACTATAAATGTATTTTCTCTTCCTTATGATTTTCTTCATAATATTTTATTTTCTCTGGCATATTTTGTTATAAGAACACAATATATAATACAAGTAACATACAAAATGTGTGTTCTTTGACTGTTTATGTTATCAATAAGGCTTCAGGTCAATAGTGGCTATTAGAAAAGTTTTGGGGAAGTCAAAAGTTATACATAGATTTTCAATTGTGTAGGATGGGGTGGGGGAGGGTCAGTGCCCCTAACCACTATGTTGTTCAAGGGTCAACTGTATTATATGTTGCATCTTGTTTACCAGAAGACTTTAATGTAAGAACATAATAATAAAATGATCAATGTAACTATTTCTTGTGTGTTTGAATCTGTATCTATTGTACTCTGAAATGTCTTGATTATTTTTTACAGGGTTACTTAGTTCCCTAGGCCTGCAAAATTCTCAAGGTTCTTAGCAATGGATGTACATCAGGATCACCAAAGGGAGGTGGTTCTAATGGCTAATAACTGCCCTCTACACCGAGATTTCAGTTAGATGGAAGTGCAAGTTTCTCTAGGCATGCACATTTTGAAAAAGAAAGAAAAAGAAAGAAAGATGAAAGAAAGAAAGAAAGAAAGAAAGAAAGAAAGAAAGAAAGAAAGAAAGAAAGA